>NC_135738.1:1265000-1565000 GCF_041903045.1 Epinephelus lanceolatus | reverse complement strand
GAGGCACAGCTGTGGATTTTTAAAACTGAAACATATAAAAGGACTAAGCGCTAAGGTCGGATTAACCTAAATTTAACCAAAAATTTGAGGGTCCCAGCTAAGACCCCTCATCTTCTTCCTCTTCATACTCGCTGTTCACTGTGTGCAGTTTTTCTAAGATCGAATCTGTTTACATCAAGCAACATCCTCATAGGCTGAAAAATAAAGCCAACGCTGAAGTGCCAAAACTGCAGTTCCTCTAATGACCACTTGAGGCAGACTCCAAGAGCGAGTCCCCATAGACCAACCCAGTCTCGCTCCGAAGTCTTCAAAATCTGGCACATGGACAGTGACTTGCTGTGTCAGACACCGACGAAAAAAGCCATCCTTTAACGTCGACATGAGACGTGTTCAGTCATCATTATAGTTTAACAGCGCCGAGCAGCATCAGGGGGAAAGATGGTGGGACGAGAACGAAAGTTAAGGGGACGGAAGTTCGAGTGAGGCTGGCTGGAGGGGTCCGACAAACACTGCCCTTCACCAAGAGAGCAGTGTTTACTTCCCATAAGATTATAAAACCAAACCCTGTTCTTTTTTCCTAAAGCCGACCACATTACCATGCGTTTGTTGTTGAAGGAAAAAAAAAAAAAACGTCAGTTTCGTGATGTTGTAGTGATGTAGTGCTTTTATTTTGAAAGAGACTGTATGCAAACTGTACATTTACTGTGAAAACAGAAGTGTATTTTGAAAACAGACAGTGCATGTAACAGGCTGAAGTTGACACGGCGTCCCAGAACGTCAATATTCTGCATCAGAATCCAGATCTGCATCAGATGTCACATGATCACTACTCTCCTCGCTGAATGCCGATCCGGTTACCTGCAAAATAATTCTGGTCTCAAACCACTAATGATCCTGCTGAGCGTCTCCAGACCACCAAGAGCAGCATGAAATCTGTCTGTCGTAGGTGTGAGTAATTGAAGTAATTGTGGTGTTGGATGACAATCTGTAGCTATTTATGGAGCGGTGAGTAAACATCTGGTCCAGTTTGGATCCCTCGTTACCTTTTTCTACCCTTCGTGTCTCTTCTTTGTTGGTGTTTGGGACTCAGTCTGCAGTTTCTACCAGATGTTTGTGTATTTGAGATTCTTTCAGTGTGTGAATGATGCGACCGTGTTGACCTCAGACAGGGAACAAAAATCTAATTCTTTGAATCAAAGGAGCTGAAAAAGCATTGAGCTCTCCAAAGCAAATGTTTCAGTCTATAAATATATTAAAGAAGTGAACTAATATTTAGAGGACGTTTTAATTGGAATGTGTCCTTTGACCTTTGGAGGGGTAGCGGGCAGTTGTTGTGAATTGTGGGAATTTATGTCTGCACATGAAACCTCTGTGCTCATCCTTATTCTTGTTATTCTTTATTTACTTTTATCTGAGCCTCCCACAGTCAGTATGATTTCATCTGTGTGTCATTCTCCAACATAAGTCCTGAAGGGCTGCAGAGGAAGATCATCGAGTGCACATCCAGGTCTCTGTTCTGTGTCACAGTCAAACTGCAGACTGGTTTCTGTCACAGGTTTGCTTTGAGAGCTGCTTCTCTGTCCTCCGTTGATTTGGACACTTTGTGTAGTTTACACACGACTGGAGATGACTGCTCTCACTATGGTACAAGATTTTTATTTAGTATCTGAGCTGACTTTGTCACTGGGTGGTGGAGGCGTTGGTGGATGGAGTGACAGCTAAGCAGCAGGTCAAGCCCAGTCTCTCTCTGAAAATGTAGAAATCCAGCACCTGTGCAGTGACTTGGGGCATCCTTAAACATCTGCATTGTAGTTTTCTGGTGCCTAGTGGTATCAGAGGGAAGTGTGCGGGACAAGGACGAAAGTTACAGTGGCAAAAGTCCGAGTGGGGCAGGTGGGAGAGGTGGCGGATGGGTCCAACAAACATTAACTTTCCCTCGAGAGGTGTTAACATCCTGTAAGATTCTAAAGCCAAACTCTGTTCTTTTTTTCCCTAAACCCAACCATGTGTGTTTGATGTTAAAGGAAAAAAAAGTCAATTTGCGGTGTTGTACCAATGTAGTGCGTTTATTTCCTGTGAAAACAGAAGTGTATTTTGAAAGAAGACAATGCATACAATGCAGAACTGGACACTGTGTCCCAGAATGTCAACAACCAATGCACCCAGGGTACCTTGCACATCGATGTCGATATGTGACGCTGTCAGAGTGAGAATGTGTTGGCAGGCCACTGTTCGAGACCAACTAACAACACACCTGCTTGTTTTTAGTAACACATTGGTGTCATTTCCGGCAGCAATTACATCAACAAAATTGGCTTTTTTTTAACCAAGACATCTGCAGTGTTTCCAGCCATGATTGTGCCACCACACCTGGATATTTTAAGCAAAAACATGATCTTTTCTTAACCATAACGAAGTAATGTGCGGTGTGAGGGCCAGGTGAAGGAGGGTGGTTAATGTTGTGTAGATGGAAGTAGGCAGACTTAATTTGAGGACGTTGCAGGAGAACCATGTTCCTGAAGGTAGTCAGAGAGAGAGAGAGAGGAGGTTGGGAGGGTGGAGGTAGGTTTGGTGGACAGATAGAGCTGGGTGTCATCCGCTTAGCAATTGAAGTGGATGTTAAATTTACAGAAGATGTGGTGGAGAGGATGCAGGTAGATGGTAAACAAAAGGGGACCCAAGACAGAACCTTGAGGAACACCAGTAGTGACTGGAGATTTGATCTGAAGTGACAGACAGACAGATAAAAATGATTCTAGGACAGAAAATGATGGAGAACTTTGTGTAGTCTGCAAGAAGACTTTAGAAAATGTAATTAATATTAGCTGTAAATGTATTTGATAATAATAATTTTGCTTAATATTATTTTGCCTCTCTTTGTGGTTAGATACATCATGTGTTTGCTTTTTGAACTTGTTTTAAAGTGGCTTTTTTTCATTAAACTTTGTGCTGTAACTGGTTAGTTTTTGTGCCTACAGTGTGACTGATGTTTGTAATAAACTAATCAGTTACAGATGATTAACATGATATCATGAACATGTGTACAGATTAATAACATCTGCATCGAACCTTTGGAAAAGTATATAAAGTTGTAGTATGAGTCATACTCAATGTTGGATTTTTTATTTATTTTTTGTTGGTATCTCCTGTGTGTCGTCCTGCTTTACCTCACTCTGCAGGAATGCATCGTTCCGGCTCTCTGCTGCTTTAATGAGGCTGCATTCCTCCACCTGAATGTAGGATCACTGCTGCATTACTCCGTCAGTTCGCTCAACACACCTCTTGCATGCTGTGAAGCTCCTGGTGGGGGGCCTGTAAAATAACTACGCTGCCATAAAAGCTATCCTGACTGCAGCTCATAAAAACCAGGAGGAGGAACAACGACTGAACACAGAACGTTCACCAGGTAGCTGTTTATTCCCCTCTGCTCTCTGAAACGTGATCATCACATTCCTGTGTTGGTGCAGAAAAATCTTTCAGGTTTTCATCATCACAGCTGAAGTCTGAAGAAGATGAGAAACGAAATGTTAGGAGGTGTGAACTAAAATACAAATCTACGCTTTTAACGGACAGACCAACAAAGGACAAAAATGTTGTTTTTTCACAAATAATTTCTGTGTTTTTAGCTGCTTTTAAGCCAGCAAATATGGGTGTACTTATGTGGCCTGTCGTCGTTTCTCCAGCAGGGATAGTACTCCAAAAAAGAAGTTGTTTTTTTTATTGAAACATCACGTTTCCCCTGGGATTGTGCCACCAAAACCAGGTGTTTTAGGCCAAAACATGATCTTTTCCAAACCATAACCAAGTGTTTTTTTTTTGTCCCTATCCACAAGTTAACCACAGCATTATTGACACGTTAAGTTTCAGTGTATCTACTACATAATAAGTTTGTAGAAACATACAGTTGGGTTGTTTAGTATCTGTATCTATCAATCTGAACCTTTATTTAGAGTCAGAGTTGAATGGATATTGTTGAGGTTTTATTTATGTGTCCAAGAGACTTCTAGTTTATATCTGTCTGTCAGGTTAACTTTATGGAGCTGCTTCCTGTACATATATGCTGTATCTGCCCTTTCTTGTCCTGTGTTTGACCCATTCGTAGCCCTCAGCAGCAGCAGCAGCAGCAGCAGGGTGCATCATCCTCTTGACTCTGTGTGTTCTTCTTTCACCAAACAAACAAACAAACAAACACATTGTTTACCAGCTGGTTACATAAACACTTCATGTGGTTTTTAATATAAACATTAAGTTCTTTCATCCTGCAGCCTCCTCTCTGCTCTCTGTCCATCAAACATTAATTACAGAGTGTACTGAGGTGTGAGGGAATAACAGATGTATAATTTTACCTCATGCAGCATGTGACTCAGAATGAACACATGAGGATTATTTTAAGTTAAAGTGTGAAAGTAAAATGTAAAAACTTATCTTACAATGTACTGATGATGACGACACACAGAGCCGATCATGAACAGACAAGGGGTCGTGTGTCACAAATTGCAGTAAACAGATGTATATTGTAAATGCACTGTACACTGATTTTTACATCAAACACATTTACACCTTCTTTACCAGCAACACACACTTCTGTTTAAATGATTTCCAACATTCAGAGGGATATAACAGTCACAGCAGTGATTATGGGCCAGGTGTGTGACACCCTCTGTCAGCAGTGCACACCTGTGTTCAACAGACTCCACAGGTGCCTTGATCAATCATCAGCAGCACTGAAAACCCTGAACAAGATCAATAGGGTGTTTTAACTTCAGTGTATGACTTCATGTACTGAGCTGCCGGGGCGGCCGGGGCCTGAAACTGAGGTCCAGTCCATTAATTTAACTTCACGTCTGCCATCAGCTGATTATAACGTCCAGAGACTCCAAGAGGAGGAAGTTTCTTCTTCTCAAGGTCAGTAAATTACTCTGATGATCTACAGTGTGTGCCGTACTTTCAAAAACTTTCCATTGATAATTAAATGTACAAACACACTGTTGAACACAAAGTTTGTCTTAATTTTCACAGAGTGTTGGAAAGTACATTTGCTGAAGTTCTATGTGCTTAAGAACAATTTTGAGGTACTTGTGGTTTCCATGCCTCTTTATACCTCTACTTCACCGCATTTCAGGAGAAGATAGTACTTTTTACTGCACTGCATTTGTTTGACAGCTTAAGTTACAAGATTATTAATACAAAACATATTCAACTAATAGATTCTGATATCTTACTATAGATTAATCCACCATCAGAATGTAATCGTGCTCCATAATTTCAGTCAGGAGAGAGAAAAGAATATATATTATTTACATGTGCACATAAGTAGAAATGTGAAAAGTCTTTGGTGATTAGACCACGTTGTGATGTCATATTTCAGGAGGGTGGTACAGACGTAGTAGATTAGGGAAACCCCTCTGTGGAGTGTGGATGCTGGTGGTGATGATGGTGGTGATGAGATGAAGAGGAAGCTGAGGATCTGGATGTGAAGAGGAGTGGGCTTTTGATGAGCTCGTCCTGGGCTCTGGATCAGGTGACTGGAGGTGAAGGAGGAGGAGGAGGGAGCGACAGTTGTGTATAAAATGACAGCTGACAGCAGCAGAGAGGAGAACAGGTTGAAAGTTTGGCAGCAGCAACATGAATGGCTGAAGGAGACTGTGGCAAAGTTTGATTGGCTAACCTGGAGAGGGACTGCTTGTAGTCAGCTGATTGGAGGAAGCGGTGGCACAAAGAGAGAATTGTGAATGAATTTAGCATAAAGAAATTCTTCCTGCTTCATGAGTACTTTTACTTTTGGTACTTTAAATATATTTAATACTTTTGTACTTAACTGGAGTATGATTTTTAATGTTTAATAACAGTATTTTTATACTGTAGTATTGCCGCTTTTATTTATTAAGTTATTTGACAGGGACGATACATGTAGGCATTGTTACATTTAAATAAAATTTATCTGATGCAGTGTATATAGGACTTCTAGCCTTAGCTAATTTGCATACCTTGTTTTTGGTCAAACTTTTGAAGAATAAAACACATATCACAACATGCTAACGCCCCGATCACACAGCAAGCGTAATTGTTTTTAATGAGAATGAAGCTTCTTGCTTGATGTTTTTGCGTTGTGATGTGTCTCATGTTTCTGCTTTCTAAGTGCCTGGCATTTTTGCTGCAGCACTCTGAATTCCTCTTGTAAAAAAAAAAGACTTCAACTCAGAGCAGAAAAGCACCATCTTTTTTTCCCATCGTCCAATCGGACGATTTACAGTTGGTAACCAATGGAGGAGAAACTGGTGGTAGTGGTTGTTGGATACCCAGAGCTATACGGCCTGATGATAGACAGCAGGTTGTCAAACTGCCCCTGAGTCATCCTAAAATCTGCCTGTAAACGTCCATGATGGAGGAGAAGCTCCTGGACCAACTGGTGGTACTCCCCATGATCCAGCCTCTTTTTTAGGGTCTCATGTACCCACACAGATCTCTGTTTATCTGCTGACAGCCTCTCACCCTCAACCAGAGCTACAGACAGCACCCTCTGCCTCAACATGGCAGCAGCTACACACTGATTACTGTGAAATAAATAAACAGTATAAACTCTTCCTGTGTGACCAGGGCCTAATAAAGCCTCAGAGACTAACAATAAAACAAACACTGACAAACAGTAATAGAAACAACAATGACCAAAAAAGACGATCACAAGCACCAAAAGAAAAAGAAGTTATGTGAGATCTGAGCACTTTTTTTTTTCAGCGCTGGTTCTGCCAATATTTAAGCATTTATGGTTTCAGCGTAATATCAAATATCACACATACAGATGCAGGAACTACACTTTCTCCAGTTTCTTCCTGAGAAAGGTTTTATTATGAGTCGGGTGTCAGCAGATCTGCGTTGGCATGGAAACCCGTCTTTATTTACCACCGCAGGCAGAAAACAACAAAGTGATCGTGTTCTGGAAGAAAAGCCTTCAGGGCCCTCGGCAGCTCTGAATGGTTCCTTAATGTCCTGGTGTTTACAGTACACAGCAGACGTTCACTCCGTCATCTTCAGACTCAAATCTTTCCCCTCGGATCATCTTTCCCCTCGTCAGCTTCTTTTTCCACGTTTTAATCAGCTGTAGGATCTGAAACTGAATCCCTCCTCAGATATTCAGCTGCACAACGAGACCCCAGGGCTGCTTCATGTGTGTGTTCCTCTGCCAGGACCAAGGGTTCGATTCCCACTGAATATTTATGGACTTGTGTACTGTAAGGCCGTTTACTTGGCTTTGTTTACAGGAAAATAAATTACCAGGATAGCAGCAGGTGAATTATCCAGACTAATATACCCAATGAGTGATGGCACATTGTGAGAATGACCATAGATACCGACCCTGCATGAACCACAAACCCTGACAGTACACCAGATACAGAACCCAGCTGTTTGCGTTTCTCCAGAGCAGTCTTGCAGGCTCGTTGATGGACCTACCGAGGTGCGTCTAATATGAATCTTTGCATATAAAGGCCCAGACACACAAAACCAACTGTAGAAAACTTGCGGCAACAAAAGCACCCTGCTGCATCGCTCGTTGTCGTCTGAGTCTCGGCCACTAAGTTGTACGTGAACACACTGCAAAGACTACAGCCAACCAGCATGTACGTACTGTGCCTGTGTGAGAGACATTAACTCTCCACACCAGCAGACGGTGGTCGTCTGTAGTCGTCATTTAAAGATGAAACTGTCTTAATGCTAGTTAGCCAGTTAGCACAATAACAACACAATCCAATGTTGAAAAAAAAGAGCATATTTACCGAGCACCAGTGAACAACAACACAAACGTCACACAAACATCACAAAATGTTTCTGCTGAAGAGCTAAATGTCTAAAAAAAAAAAATATGACCTCATGTAACAACTTTGTGTTTTGTCTCACTCCCTCTTTAGTTGTTTGTTTACTTTCCTCACTTCCATTTCTCTTCTCGTGCACTGAGCTGAACTGCCAATCTGAGTGATTTAGTGTCTTGAGATTTCCACCAGGCTGTAAATGCTGTTAGGGACATGACTCAGACTTTGTGTGGATGCATTCATGAATAGTCTACCCGAGCGCCACAGTGCACTCTGGTACAAACTGAACCACTCATAAATTCCGGGCACTGTTGGAATAAACCCTTCAGTTATTCAGAGCACCACACTCTCAGAGCATCTTTGAACAACAGCGCTCTCATTTTAGTGTGGAGCTTCAGAGTGGATATACCATGGACTGTAAAAATATTGGAAGTAGCTACCTTGATGTGTGGACTCCTGTTTAGAAGCCTCAAGTCTGGTATTTCACCTGCTGTCATCTCAGGTTATTTTGAACCTGTAGTGTAAGAATTAATCCCTGATTCAGTAAAAGTGATATACTGCATAAATTGATCAAGAAACAAAGCCATATAACCATCATATAACCATGTTTTATGCATAAGTTCTTATAAAACCGATTGATAAGCATCTATATGTGTTAAGTCATTGGTATACATGTCAAAGTATTCACAATACAGAGTTATGAGCTGATATTGTATCCATACTAAAAGAACACACATATAACCTATCATGTTTTGTATGATGATAACACACACATACACCCAAATGTTTGTATTACCTGATGCACATTAAAGGTTTATACTGCATGAGAGCACATGAGAGCACAAGGGGCTGCATAAACAAAGTCCCTAAAATTCACATGTTTTTTAAAAAATAAAGTGAAAGCAAATCCGAAGTTAAGGGTGGAAAATTTGGGAACTTCCAGGCTCAAATCGAAAGTGATACACCATTAAAATCGGGCCTGTTCACAATTGGACAAAAAGAAAAAGGCTGCCACCAATAGCTTTGCACTGAAATAGGATAGATTAACAGAAGGAGGTGGAGACTCTCTCCAGTCTCCTCCAGCATAAAAACAGATGCTTTGAGAGTAGATTTTCAGTCCTGCTCCGGAGCGTGACTCGATGAGTTGTATGTGTTGAAGCTTGTGAACACATTAAACTCGATTGCATCGGACTCTGCCTGTCTCCAGTGTTTCTTTGAGTATTACTTAGCTGAATCCAAGGTACCAGAACGACATCAAAGGGCAATTGAGAAGGCTAGTGGAGGACAAGGTCGGGAGCCTACAGGCCCACTTCCAGGTGCCGATTTTTGCCTCTACAAACCAAAAGTGACATATTTGGGCAAGAGGCTGGAGCTGTGGAGGAGCGAGGACGCTATCGGCAGACAGTCTGTCACTCAAGTGGCCCGCCCCTAATTATGCAGAACTTTTAGCCTTAATAAAATGTAAACGGGTGTGTTATATAAAAATTCACCCCATGTACTGTTGTCATGAATGTTGAAATTAACTGTAGAAACCTGAACCGTTTATTGTACCAGGCTGTATTCATGTTTATTTCTGCTGTAAAGTTGGAGATTTTAACATGGGTGTGTGTGGGCGTTGATTCACAGCCTCAAGTGGCCATTAGAGGAACTGCAGGTTTTGGCACTTGTGTTGGCTTCACTTTTCCAACACGGCAAAATATTCTCACTAAAATATTCTCACTCCCAACTCACTTTAACCTACATAAAATTTTGAGCGCAGGTTTTTTCCTTATAAGTATATACGGAACTTTAACACTGTGGTATCACTACTTTTACCTATGTAAAACATCTGACTACTTCTTCCACCACCGTCTACTCCACAGTGACTGGTCTGTAAAACCTCTTGACCTCTGACCTTGACAGGTAGACACTTAACCCTCCATCTGCTGTCGGTGCATTCCTTCACCTGTGTTGTCTTTAAAGCGTTAACGTCCTCTCTTCCCACGGGTACGTCACCTCAAATACGACGATGTTCTGGTAATTTTAATACTGTGAAATCCAAAATATGAGAAAATGTGAGTAATTTCTGTTTGGATTTTACATGAGGGTCTATTTTTCCACAGCTTTACATTTTAAAGATTCAACACCGATATCTTTATGATATCACTTCCAAAGCTCCTGCTGACGGGTTAATTCCTAATCTCGACTAGCTTGTGACTGGATTCCAGTGTGTAAACTCATCCGTCAGGAGAGCCTGGTGTTGTTTGGCTCTCAGTGTCAGGCGAGGAGATCTCTGGCTCCTGAGGCCTGAGAGGAGCCTCTCTGAGTGGGAGGTGATGAGAGCAGCTCTGGCATCGAGCAGAGGAGAGGCAGGAACACATTCTGGGTTGCAGGTCAACACTCCCCGAGCTCTCTAATGGATCAACAGCACTCCTCGCTCTGAGGGAGGGAGGGAGGAGATCTGCAGGAATGAGCTGCTCTTTTGTTCCAGAGCTTTAATCCTGCTTCAGCCAAATAAGCAAAACAGACTTGTTGTAACTGAGGAGAAGCTGAGCTGCCACGATTTTACACTGCTCAAAAGAATTGAGGGAACTCTTAAATCACACATCAGATCTTGATTAAATAATTATTCAAGTGGAACCCAGGGCCCTCTGCACCAGGAGGAACCCATGGCCCACTGCACCAGGAGGAACCCATGGCCCACTGCACCAGGAAGAACCCAGGGCCCTCTGCACCAGGAGGAACCCATGGCCCACTGCACCAGGAGGAACCCAGGGCCCCCTGCACCAGGAGGAACCCAGGGCCCTCTGCACCAGGAGGAACCCATGGCCCACTGCACCAGGAGGAACCCATGGCCCACTGCACCAGGAAGAACCCAGGGCCCTCTGCACCAGGAGGAACCCAGGGCCCTCTGCACCAGGAGGAACCCAGGGCCCACTGCACCAGGAGGAACCCAGGGCCCACTGTACCAGGAGGAACCCAGGGCCCTCTGCACCAGGAGGAACCCAGGGCCCACTGCACCAGGAGGAACCCAGGGCCCCCTGCACCAGGAGGAACCCAGGGCCCACTGCACCAGGAGGAACCCAGGGCCCTCTGCACCAGGAGGAACCCAGGGCCCACTGCACCAGGAGGAACCCAGGGCCCTCTGCACCAGGAGGAACCCAGGGCCCACTGCACCAGGAGGAACCCAGGGCCCTCTGCACCAGGAGGAACCCAGGGCCCTCTGCACCAGGAGGAACCCAGGGCCCACTGTACCAGGAGGAACCCAGGGCCCTCTGCACCAGGAGGAACCCAGGGCCCTCTGCACCAGGAGGAACCCAGGGCCCACTGTACCAGGAGGAACCCAGGGCCCTCTGCACCAGGAGGAACCCAGGGCCCTCTGCACCAGGAGGAACCCAGGGCCCTCTGCACCAGGAGGAACCCAGGGCCCTCTGCACCAGGAGGAACCCAGGGCCCTCTGCACCAGGATCTGCAGATTAACTCTCCCTGTGGTGGAGAAACATATTCGTCCATTCTTCAATCTTGGCTGAGGAAAGACGGCTCGCAGGAGGTTGACTGTGTTTCACTTCACAGCGGGACGACTGGCTGAACTGTTTCTGTAGATGTAAAAACTGCTCGTCTGAATGATTCACACTGCCGCAGACATCCAGCCATGACTCAGACATTTATTCTACAAGTCCTGCTCTGATTGAAGCACAGCGAGGCAGATTAAGTCTGTAAAAATGAAGTGCGATGTGGTTTGAAATATTCAGCTGTTGAAAGCACAATCAGTGTCTGCAGAGGATGTAATCAGTTTAATCACTAATGAAAATATTTGTATATTTTGGCCACATATTTTGACTCCTGCCTCATTTTATGTTTTAGATTCTCATGTTTTACATGCATGATTTTCTTTTTAAAAATATTTAATGAGCATTGTTGGAGAGTTTCATCTCGTGCTTCTCTGTAACTGTAATAAACAGCTTGAGAAACAGAATCTGGAGTTTTGTGTGTGTGTGTGTGTGTGTGTGTGTGTGTGTGTGTGTGTGCGGACGAGAGGCCAAAAAATATCTGTATACGTGTGGATGCGGCCTGAGACGATGCTGTGGACTGTTTCCATACTTTTGTGCTGTGAACATTAACATCATAATAAACATCATAATAAAACCATGAGTTATATTTTGAGAATAAAGAAAAAATACATTGTAATTGCTAAGAGAAAAATAATGGCATAATATTTAAAGAATAAAGTCATAGTTCTATTTTAAAAAAAAATCAGATTTCAAAAAAAGATTTATCAAAATGTCATGTTATGACTGGGAATATTAGATTAAATGTGGATGTATACATTTATTGCTTTTTTCTTATAAAATTATGGCTTCATGAAAACTTCACACAAACAAATCTATCAACACTTCTTCCATCTGTGTTATTGAAAGGGTTAATCAAGTTGAACGTTTGATAAAATAAATTATAAATCACCTCATCAAATAGTTTTATAGATGATGAAAATGATAATAATTATTTGCCTTTATACATTACACTCGTCTCTGTTTTATCTCCTCCGCCTTCCCTGCATGCTGGAAAACAAACACTTCCATCCATCAGCAGAGAAACAACACTCTCACCTCCGGCTCAAAGCAAACAGCCTGTTTGGTGTTCTGGTTTATCTGCTGATGCCAGGTATTGATGGAAAACACTCATCCTCCATCACTCCACTGCTGCTGAAAATTTAAGAGGTTGAAGAGTCTCTTTTTAACGTCTTTCAGGATCAGAAGCTGTTTTTACAGCTGTGTTTACAGCATTAAACTCACAGCTTTTTCACCCTAATGCTGTCTAGGTTTTACGACATGATGTTACGGCGGCCGACAAAAGCAAACACACTCTAACGGCCCAAAACATTTCCATTAGGAGAAACTAAGCAGTAACCTCCAAGGCTAAAACATTAAGCTAATACTAAAGTGTTAAAAACTGCAGTCCCTCTAATGGCCACTTGAGGCTGACTCCAGAAGCATAACGTTCACCACGGCGTCTCCAGACTCTTTCACGCCTGTCACATGTGCTCAGTGAGAACGGGGCGCCAGTGGTGGACCTGCCAGTTCTGGTGTTCTCTGGTGAATGATGGAGCTGCACGGTGCTGGGCTGTGAGCACAGGTCCCACTAGAGGACGTGGGGCCCTCATGCCACCCTCATGGAGTCTGTTTCTGACAGTGTGGTCAGAAACATGCACACCAGTAGCCTGCTGGAGGTCATGTTGTAGGGCTCTGGCAGTGCTCCTCCTGTTTCTCCTCACACAAAGGAGCAGATAGCGGTCCTGCTGCTGGGTTGATGCCCTTCTACGGCCCTGTCCAGCTCTCCTGGTGTAACGGCCGGTCTCCTGGTATCTCCTCCATGCTCTTGAGACTGTGCTGGGAGACACAGTAAATCTTCTTGGGCAACACATTCTCATTCCAACCCTGTCACACTGATGTTTGGTCATGGACTTTCAACATCCAGATGAGATCACCCCAGTCAGACTTTCGCCGCCTTAACTTTCGTCCTTATCCCCCTGACACTGCCGGGCACCATTAAACTATAATGGCAACCAGCTGCGTATCATGCCGACATTATAGGACGCCTTTTTACGTTGGTTTCTGACGCCGCAAGTCACTGCCCAAGCACCAGATTACGACGACTTCGAAGTGAGACCTAAATGGACAGATTGAGCTCCCTGATGTTTAACTGACTTCCTGCCAGACTGTGACCATTAAGGGTTCCCTTAATTGTTTGAGCAGTGTAAATGTTCTCATGAGATGATTGTGACTCATGCATTCATGTAAAGCAGGATTTTACTGTTGTAGTTTGTTGAGGTGGAGCTCATTTTGAACTATCAGTTAATGATTATCTTCATTATGGATTAATCTGCTGATTATATTTTTTGTTAATTGTTAGTTTGTAAACATCGTGAAAATAATGAGAAATTACATCACAATGACTCAGAGCCCAAAGTGACACCTTCACTATGTTTGTTTTGTGTTTGTTTTCCTCATTCCTAAAATCCACCTACCACTGTCTTCGCCTCATCACAGATGAGTCGTGTCTCATTTCATGTGTACCAGGATTGTTTTTGTTTTTTTTTATAGACAAACAATGATTTCAAACGTATGCAGCTGTGATGAAAATCAGTGCCGTTCAAACACCGTTCAGCCTTTAACGTTTCTGTTCTGTTTGTTTTAGAGCATCTGAGTGTCGGGGTTGTGTTCAGGTCAGCCAGTGTTTGTTGGAAACCGCAGCTCTGTTTTATGAGCACGAGAGATGAAGGGGTTGTCGTCCAAGCCATGAATTCACTTCCCAGAATGCCCTTTTGTCTGACGTGCCACTGAGCAAGACTTACCAACACTCCAGGGGTGAATGGTGATGAGTGGGTTACCGAGGCAACGGCAGTGTGTTGATTATGTGAGTGTGAGGGTGTTTGGGAAGGGGTGGGCGAAGACAAAGACACGGGGTTTGTTTGTGTGAAGGGCAGAGAGACGCTTTCATGACCTGTGAGCGCTCGGCAAACAAATTCAGCCGAGCTGGATATCACGTGCACGTAGAGGTTAAAATAAAGAGGATTTTTTTATTATTCCAAAGTCAAAAATTGACTTTAAAATCAGGTATTTTACTAGTTTTTCTGTTCTTTTACATCTTTGAAAGACAAATAAATTTGTGCTGCAGAAAAGGAAGAAGACAGAGGGCTTCTGAAGGCTTCATTTTTTTTAATAGTTTTATAGTCCCATTGAAGAGAAATATTCAATTAATTTCTGCATTATTTTATACACTCACCCACAAAATTCAGCCTGACATATTTTGCATCGCTGGAAACTTAAAGGTCCAGTGTGTAGAAATACAGTCTGATATTTATAACTACTAGTCCATACCCACTGAGTGCACAGTTGCCCACGTACAGTTTCACATGGTGTGTGTTTGGGATACAGGTCATAGGAAATTGCAGATTAAATAGTCAACTGAATCCATTAAGAAGAGCAATGTATTCAGACAGAGTGTTTGTGAATTTGATAGTACGATTGCTTTATTGAAAGTACAGTAGTACCATTGCCAATAGTGGGATAGTTAGTGGGCTAAAACTGTACATTAGTAGTTGAGGTAGCACGTTGAAAGGCAGATAGTTAAAGTGTTTATATGTTGTATTGACTTAAAATTGGGGCGCACTGGTAGTTCACATGGGAAAGGTGCGGCTAGCCCGTGTTGCAGCAGCATACCATACCATGACTTAGTCATAGCAAACATTAGACATTGGTCCACAGGGGGAGCCACAGCGATCGGTCGCATTTTAGCCATTTTGAAGCATTTTTCTGTTGTTATAGCGCCACCCAGTTGCCAATTAGAGTTAAATTTCTCCAGTCACCTTGAGGCGTCCTGTTCTACATATCTACCAAGTTTAGTAAAAATCCATATGGCGGTTAGGCCTAGATAAGAAATGAGCTCTCTAGCGCCCCCATTTTGTTTGATGGGGTCAATAATGGAGGGGTCCCCTCAGATTATGTGTGGTCATATGCCTACAAAGTTGCGTGGTGATGGGTGAAACCCTTGAGATGTTATACACCTTTATGTGATGAGCCACGCCCTCCGCAATATTCATTGCCTTATAGCAGCTCAGTTTTAGTAAGTTTTCCAACTTTTGCCAAGAGGGAACTTTAGATATTGGTCCCTAGATTATGTTCACCCAGTTTCATGCAGATCGCTCAAACTTCCTAGGAAGAGATCCATTTGAAGTGTTTTTCAAAAAATTCAAAATGGCGGAAAATCTATATAAGCGGAAGTTATGGGTTCTTGAGGCAAATGTGTTCCTCATGAGGAGAGGCATCTCTGTGCAAAGTTTCATGTCTCTACCACATACGGGGCATGAGATATGCCCATTCAAAGTTTGACATTTCAATGGGTTGCTATAGCGCCCCCCTTTGGCCAATTGATGTAATATTGCTTCATTGGCATCCTCCCATGACCCTCTACCACTGTGCCAAATTTCACATGGATTGACCAAGTCAGTGAGGAGAAAAACGTGGAATACACTCACAGACAGAGTTTTAATCATTATATAGTCAGATATTCTAATTAATGCATAATTGCCAGAAAATAAGAGTTGTTGTTTTTGTTACCTTAGAATGAGCTGCTTATATCTACATAGTGAGCATGTCCTTGTACAGAGCTTGTCATGTTACCTCTATAGTAACCTGGAACGAACAAACCAAACTCTGGCTCTAAATACGGCCTTTTCCGTTTTTACGTCTGCAGTCATAGTTCTCCCAAATGCTTGGCACACCGAAGAAGCTTCAGCCAGTTGCAGTGTTGCAACCTCACCACTAGATGCCACTAAATCCTACACACTGTTCCTTTAAGCCCAGTTCAGACCAAAGATTCGCCATGAGAAGAAACCATTTTAGAAAGTTGCAGAGAAAAGTTGCGGCAGTGTGAACTGGCCGGTCTGAGCCCGACTCAAGCCGGCTGATGGTGTCACCTGCAACTGAGCTGGTCAAATCACCGGCGGCTGGTTTAAAAGCACGTTGCCTGTTTCAACAGCCAATCAGCTTGTAGTGAAGTCAGCTGGTCAAGTCAAAATGACCACAGTCGGCGTGTTGGCTTGCTGCAGCAGGTGCTCCGTCCCCACCGAGCCCTCTGTTTGGTGTCAGACGGTGGGTCGCTGCTGCTGCTGGCTGTATGTGCTTATGCCCCGCCCACACACACACATTCTCATTGACTGATGACCTGACGCTGGTTATTTATATTATTGTGGCGTATTGATTATGAATACAGTCCATCTGATGCTGGTTTTGTTTCATCACTGTAGCCAGTATCTCACTATCACTATCCTCATTCAGATTTGGTGGTGGTCACTTCCTGTCAACGTTACAGATCAGAAGCACAGAGAGTCGTTGACTAGAGACGATACGCCGTCTCACGGCGGTCACTTCCTGTCAGCGTTACAGATCAGAAGTAGAGAGAGTTGTTGACTAGAGACGATACGCCGTCTCACGGCGGTCACTTCCTGTCAGCGTTACAGATCAGAAGTAGAGAGAGTTGTTGACTAGAGATGATACACCGTCTCATCATGGTGACTTGGTGTGAACCGGCAGGTTTTTAGAACGTTACAGAACGGCACATTGCAAGAAGTTGGCTGCAAATCTTTGGTCTGAAATAAAACTGAAACCAACCATAATTGTTTTTGTAATGCGGTACAGGAATAAGTGCATGTGAAATTGGTCTAGTGATGCATTGCTGTCTTGTGCTGGGACGTGGAAGTAGAGCCGTAAGTGTAGGATTGGAGTTGTTTAGGATCTGATAGTAACATTTAATGGCTAGATTAGATCTGCGTAGTTTTGAAAAATCAGAGTGTTAGAAAGTGAGGGTGCAGTGATGAGTCCAAACGGAGATGTTACCATGAATCTTGTAAGCTCCCTTGTATAGTCTTGCTATGGGTTCAGTGGTTTCCTTTGTGGCGAGGGACCATATGGGGAGACAGTAGGATAGTGATGATAGAATATTTGCATGTAGGTATGTGTCTGAAACAGCAGGGGTGAGATATGGTCTCATTTTGTTACAGACGTACAGTGTCTGGTTGAGCTTATTTGTTAGGTTCTGAATGTGGTGTCGATAAGTGAGATGTGAGTCAATGAGTACTCCAAGATATTTGTAGATTTCTGTGATGGTTAGTGTTTGGTTTGCAAAATTAAAAGGGTCAGACATAGATATTGTTTTTTTTAGGGGCATGAAAACACATACATTGAGTTTTCTTGACATTGATAGTTAGATGATTATGTTTCAGCCAGTCATTGAAGCGGTTCAGATCAGAGGTAGTTTCAAATTTACGATGTCAGGGTTAAGCTCAGAAAGAAAAATGACAATGTCATAAGGGAGTAAAAGTAGGGGGCCCAAAATGCTGCCTTGTGGAACTCTCATATTACAAGTTATAGGGGCAGGTGTTCCCTGATTGATTTTAACTACTTGAAACCTGTTAGATAAGAGGAGGGAATTGTTATCACAGAGCTCTATTGAGCCTTGTATTCCTTTAGCCCTTAGCAGTAATGATTTTATGAGCTTTTTTAATGACAAAATTCTAACTATTAGAGGCAAAATTCATGACCTCCTGTCCTCAGATAGTACCTATCTAACCTCAAACACAGCTGTAAGACCTAATATATATTTAGATTGCTTCTCCCCAATTTCTCTTCAAGAATTGACCGCAGTGATTTCTTCATCTAAATCATCAACATGTCTCTTAGACCCCATCCCAACTAGGCTACTTAAGGAGGTCTTACCTTTAGTTAACACTCATATATTAGATATGATCAATATATCCTTATTAACAGGCTATGTACCACAGTCTTTTAAGGTAGCTGTAATTAAACCTCTCCTAAAAAAGCCCACCCTGGATCCAGAGGTGTTAGCCAACTATAGACCAATATCTAATCTTCCCTTTATGTCAAAGATCCTTGAGAAAGTAGTCGCAGACCAGCTGTGTGATTTTCTCCATGATAATAATTTATTTGAGGAATTTCAGTCAGGATTTAGAGTGCATCATAGCACTGAGACAGCTCTAGTTAAAATTACAAATGACCTTCTGATTGCTTCAGACAAAGGACTTGTCTCTGTTCTTGTTTTATTAGATCTTAGTGCGGCGTTTGACACAATTGACCATCAAATTCTACTGCAGAGACTGGATCACTTAATTGGCCTAAAAGGTTCTGCACTAAGCTGGTTTAAATCTTATTTATCTGATTGTTTTCAGTTTGTTGACGTTCATAATGAATCATCCTTACGTACTAAAGTTTGTTTTGGAGTTCCGCAAGGTTCTGTGCTCGGACCAATCCTATTTACTCTATATATGCTTCTTTTAGGTAACATCATTAGAAATCACTCTATAAATTTCCATTGTTATGCGGATGATACTCAGTTGTATTTATCGATGAAGCCAGAAGAAAGTAATCAATTAACTAAACTCCATAACTGCCTTAAAGACATAAAAAATTGGATGAGCACCAATTTCCTGATGTTAAATTCAGACAAAACTGAAGTTATTGTTCTTGGCCCCAAACAACTCAGAGACTCTTTATCTGATGACATAGTTTCTCTAGATGGCATTGCTCTGGCCTCTAGCACTACCGTAAGAAACCTCGGAGTAATATTTGATTAAGATTTGTCTTTTAATTCTCATTTAAAACAAACCTCACGGACTGCATTTTTTCATCTGCATAATATTGTGAAAATTAGGCCTATCCTGACCCGAAAAGATGCAGAAAAATTGGTCCACGCTTTTGTTACCTCAAGGCTGGATTACTGTAACTCTCTATTATCAGGTAGCTCTAGTAAGTCCTTAAAAACTCTCCAGCTAATTCAGAATGCAGCAGCACGTGTACTAACAGGAACTAAGAAACAAGATCATATTTCTCCTGTTTTAGCTTCTCTGCACTGGCTCCCTGTAAAATCCAGAATTGAATTTAAAATCCTACTGTTAACTTATAAAGCTCTAAATGGTCAAGCTCCGTCATATCTTAGAGAGCTCATAGTGCCATATTATCCCACCAGAACACTGCGCTCTGAGAACGCAGGGTTACTCGTGGTCCCTAAAGTCTCCAAAAGTAGATCAGGAGCCAGAGCCTTCAGCTATCAGGCTCCTCTCCTGTGGAATCATCTTCCTGTTACCGTCCGGGAGGCAGACACCGTCTCCACATTTAAGACTAGACTTAAGACTTTCCTCTTTGATAAAGCTTATAGTTAGGGCTGGCTCAGGCTTGCCATGTACCAGCCCCTAGTTAGGCTGACTTAGGCCTAGTCTGCCGGAGGACCCCCCTATAATACACCGGGCTCCCTCTCTCCTTCTCTCTCTCTCTCTCTTTCTCTCTCTCTCTCTCTCTCTCTCTCTCTCTCGTATTCTATTACTGCATCTTGCTAACTCGGCCATTCTGCATGTCACTAACTCGGCTTCTTCTCCGGAGCCTTTGTACTCCACTGTCTCTCAGATTAACTCATATCACAGCGGTGCCTGGACAGTGTGACGTGTGTGGTTGTGCTGCTGCCGTGGTCCTGCCAGATGCCTCCTGCTGCTGCTGCCATCATTAGTCATTAGTCATACTTCTACTGTTATTATACACATATGACTATTGTCACACATGTATACTGTCAGATATTAATACATACTTTCAACATATTGTACCACAGTAGCCAGAACTATAACTATAATATTATTACTTTCAATAATGTTGTTGTAAGCTACTGTCATTACCGTCTGTCCTGCATCTCTCTCTCTCTCTCTCTCTGTCTCATTGTGTCATATGGATTACTGTTAATTTATTATGCTGATCTGTTCTGTACGACATCTATTGCACGTCTGTCCGTCCTGGAAGAGGGATCCCTCCTCAGTTGCTCTTCCTGAGGTTTCTACTGTTTTTTCCCCGTTAAAGGGTTTTTTTGGGGAGTTTTTCCTGATCAGCTGTGAGGGTCATAAGGACAGAGGGATGTCGTATGCTGTAAAGCCCTGTGAGGCAAATTGTGATTTGTGATATTGGGCTTTATAAATAAAATTGATTGATTGAATTGATTGATTGAATTAAATAAAGTTGAAATGAGCTGAGTTTATGTAGTGGAATCTGATGACTCACTGTGTCAAAGGCTTCGCTAAAATCAACAAAAATGGCTCCAGCGACATGACCTTTGATGAGTGAGATACATATTTGTTCAGTAAATAATAACATAGCAGACACAGTTGATCATGTGGATCAGAAACCAAACTGAAAGTCACTGAGGAGCTTATTGCTTTCAAGGTGAGTGCTAATTTGGTTGGACAGAAGTTTCTCCAGTAATTTTGATGCTGCGAGAAGAATGGATATTGGCCTGTAGTTGAAACCAAGGCTGGATCCTCAGATTTAAAAACAGCGGGGATTTGAGCTGTTTTCCAGCTGCAGGGAAAGATAGAAAGCCTGATACAGTGATTGATCAGATGATGGAGAGGAGGTATAAGGCTGTCGGCATGAATCTGTGAGTCTTTGTGCTTTAAAACCAGCCGCAGAGTCATGTTGACACCATATATATCATGAGCATGAGAGTTTTTCAAAGAGTTCAAAAGGTTGCCAGAGGGCAAAATGTTTCCTCTGTCACCAATAAGAGGATTTTGTTTGTCTTTGACACTTTAACTACTGTCTGTTTAAAACAAATGTAAAGAAGTGCGAGCATCCACAGTGAAGTCTGTGGATATTCTCATTGGTTCTCGTTCAAACTCACTTTGATAGAATTTAAGAAGACCTACATGCAAGTTTTCATTTATCTATTTATGCTTTGCAAGGAAATGGTGACGTGTATAAAGGTTGCGTTCAGTGCTGTCTGCAAGACTCCTTGTTAAAGGTGTCTAATGTGCGTCAATTATTTCATCTAAAACCAAATCTTTATACATTTAGTTTTTTTCCACTGTATCGAATACGCACCAAACTATAACTCCTAAACAGGAGAATGATCCGAATCATGACTTCAGTGTATCATTACACTGCTCACATCTTCACACTGATGTTTTTACATTATGTGACGGATTAGATTTTGTCACAGCTGCACTAATGAGGGATAAACAACTGTTTGCCAATCTGCTGCTTTGGCAATCAGAGGGAGGTTGAAATGTTGAGTCGGGGACGGGATGGTTCAGTAGTGGTTTGGGGGGGGGGATCGTTTTTCATTCCCCCTCAGGAGAGACCACATGACCCGGCATAACAGAGAAAAGCAGCAAAGAAAAAAGAGAGAAAGATGTTGGGCCCCGCTGCTCTGAGCTCTTCAATGAAAACCACATGTAGGACAGAGGGAGGGGGTGAGGTGTGTGTGCGTGTGTGTGTGTGTGTGTGTGTGTGTGTGTGTGTGTGTGTGTGTGTGTGTGTGTGTGTGTGTGTGTGTGTGTGAGACGAGGGGAGGGGGGGGGGGGTGTAATGACTAAAACCCAGCCTCCAAGAGAGGGGGAGTCACTCTGAGCACCGCTGACATTCCCAACAAGCATTGCAGGGGAGAAAACTGCGTGTGTGACATCCAACAAGAAAGAGTGTGTGTGTGTGTGTGTGTGTGTGTGTGAAACCACCAGAGGAGTCATTAACAGTGTAACGCACACACACTAATCAGTTTGAGCTCTGGGCTTCGGCGTGGCTGCGGGACAGAGAGCTGCCTTCACTGTTGAGGTGGAAACTGAGAGGAAGAAGAAGAGAAAGTTGTTCTCAGCAATCTGTTTTGTTTCTAACAGAGGGAGAGAAGAAGAAGAAGAGTTAGAAGAAGTAGTAGAACAAGTAGAAGAAGAAAAGAGGCCAACATGTCCAACGCTCTGCTGAGGAGAAACTCCAGCAAACAGGGTTTACAAAACCTGATGAGGTATGTGATCGTCCTCTTGTGTGTGTCTGGTTTCTGTTTGTTTCTGTTGTGTCCACACAGAAGGACACAGCTCAGGTTAATATTTAAACACCACACACACACACACACACACACACACACACACACACACACACACACACACTGATTCAAGACGAGGAAATTAAATCTGAATCTTTCTCTGGTTCAGCTGAGAAGATGCACTTTCTCCTGGAAAAAACAAAGCATTTTTATCTGCAAATGAGGATAAAGTGTTTTTGTTATGTGTGTGTGTGTGTGTGTGTGTGTGTGTGTGTGGTAAACTGGTCTGTCTAAATGGGAACAGTGGGATTAATGGGAGTGTTTTGGGTCATGCAGGGTTTTGGGAGGATTTGGGGTTTTAAATCGACTTACCTCCGCTCTCATTAAACAATCATAACAAAGGAACAATCTGTAATCTTTATTGTTCCTGTTCACACACAGTTACACACGTGTTTAATTCATGTCAAACTCAAGACAGCGAGTCCAGACTGACTGGGAGGTTTGAGACAAGCTGGACGCCCGAGGCTTTCTCATAGAAAAAGGGGAAGTGGTGTCGGTGGCCTGTGTCAGAGGTGAAAGGTCGCCTGAGTCAGTCTTTTGTTTTTCGGGTGGCGACACGTCCGGTCTTCTTTTTCATCCTGTGTCAGGTTCCAGTGGTTTGTTCATGGAGGAGATAAGAGCTCATCCTGCTGATGCTCTGTAGTCATGGGATTTTTCTGTGTTTGGAGACGGACATTGTGACAGATCAGCAGATCAGAGAGTCATAAAGTCTCACCATGACAATATCAGTCTGTCTCCTCTCCACGGTTGAAGTTCAGGAGCTCTGTGTGCTCGTATCGTCACCATCAGCCGACACACTGTAGAAGTATCAGGAGAGTTTTGGTCCAAAGTGCACAGGAGCACACGGACTTTATTAGAAGAGTAACAACTCCAGTTAAATCATTTTTTTGTTTCTCATAAGCCTTCCCTGATGATGATGATGATGATGCATCCCTACTCTGAGAGCAGCGGACCGTGCTGCCATTCCCTGTGAGGCAGCTGAGCCGATAAACTTCTTCCTACATTTCAGAAGTTGTCAAACTCTTAGAGGCAAAAAAAAAAGATCACCTTAGTCTTTGTGTCGAGACTTTGCGAGGTGTGTGTTGCCTTCCTTTAGGACCAGTGTGTCGTTAATCAAAAAACTAATGTATTACACATTATTGTTTCTTTGGCACAGTGTTGGGCAGTAACACCTTACAGTAATCACAGTACTTTTTCTGGTAATGAGTACTGTAACTTATTACTAATGAAAGTACGCCACGTCTGTAGGTTGGTTCATTACTGGGCTGATGTCATGTAGTCTGATCTCAGCATTAGTCAGTGAAACCAAAAGACTTACATGACTTTGATTTGAGTAAACTTGAGTCATGAATCTGAATCTTCCAACTTGACAAAATCAAAAAAGACTTGCAACTTTGATTTTTGCCTTTAAAGTGAAGATACATTTTCTTTCTGGCAGAGAGTTATATCACAAACACACTACATGACACGCTTGTCAGCAAAACCTTGATTTTATGATGGTTCTAAAGATCATCTTTCCAGATTTTCCTGAGGTTTATTAAGAGTGTTTTCTGTATTACACACACACAGGTCTTCAGTCGTGGTTGATCACTGTTTCAAATCCAGATCAATAATAAAAACTGTTTAAATATCTCTGATAGAACATCCTGGTCTCACTCCAGATTCATTGAAATCTGGCGCTTGAGCAGTGGTTTGTGGCGTCAAACACTGACAGAGAAGCTGTCCTTTAATGTTGGCATGATACGCGGCCAGCTGCCACTATAGTTTAAAGGGAAATTTCGGTTTCCAGCTGGGCTTTATCTAGAGCTCGCCAGATATATTTCAGCCACGCTTTGGAAAGCAGAGCTAAATGGTAAACAACAAACATGGCAGCACACCGGTAAGGTAAGACAACACGTTTACATGTCGTTTTCTATATGTTCTCTGACATTTATCCTAACGATATGAGGCGGTCTTTGTGGAAAAAAAGCTTGTTTAGTGGACTAACTTTGCACGTGAAGGTTGCCCGTTCACTTACGTTTTAACAGGTCTGATGCTACTATGCGCCCCGGCTGTATCTAGGCTAACGGCTAACATGCTAACTATTATTTTTATGTCACTAGTGACTTGAAACAAATTTAGGACGATAGGAGACAGGTTGAAATAAACCGAAATTCCCCTTTAACAGTGCCCAGCGTGCGGGGAAACGCGGCAAGGCAAGGACGAAAGTTAAGGTAGCAAAAGTCAGAGTGTGGCGGGTGGGAGGGCTACAACAAACACAGACTTTCATCCGAGAGAGTGGGGTTCGTGCCCCGTAAAATTCTGAAGCCAAACCCTGTTCTTTTTTCCTAAACCCAACCACATGTTTTTGTTGTCTAAACCCAAACACAGGGGGAAGAACAAAAGTTAAGGCTCATAAGTCTGACTAGGGTCGTTGGGAGGGGTGGTGGCTGGGTCCAACAATCACCCACTTTCACCCAGGGAAACAGAAGTGTATTTTGAAAACAGACAATGCATGTAACAGGCTGAAGTTGACACGGCGTCCCAGAACGTCAACAACCAACACACCCAGGGTACCTTGGACGTCATATGTGGACGTGGAAAGTCCATGACCAAACGTGGACATGTGACGAGTGAGAATGTGTTGGATAGAGAAGTTTTAAAGGACTAACTCTTGTCTGTAATCACTTAGAATAACTCCACTGTCCCGTGAAGGCAGTCTGTTGATCTGTTGGTCCGTCACAATCTCAACAACTGTCTGGAGAACATAAATGTCTATCCAAAATTTTAAGACAATCCATCAGAGGATGAATCCTAATAACTCTAATAATCCTCTGAATATTCACTTAGCACAAACAGCAAGTCAACATTTCCACTTGTTAAGCCCTTTACATCTTGAAAGGACTCCTCTAAAACTAATGACCGAGTTTCCATCTGCCTCAGCTGCACTTTGACATTAATGGGAAGATCAGACGACATAAAGTCGACCTGAAGATGACCCGATCTGCAGACATAACAGATGAGTTTCTGTGGTTTTGTTTGAGTCAGTTGTGGTTTGGTTCAGGTCGTATTTCTGAGCATCCTCAGGTCTCTCATGTATTGAAAATTAATTTACGGACGTCTGGTTTGTTTTTCTTTTAAACTCTCTCATCGAAAAATGATTTAGTTCAAAGACAAAGTTCCAGTCAGGGCGATTCATCAGACACTTGACAAGTGTGTGAATCCTAACTGTAAAACCAGAGCATCTTTCCCTCTCAGTGTAACTGGTGACTTCCCGTCCGCTCAAGAGTTTCTGTAGAAAGCTGATGCACAGATTTGTCATAAAGTTGAGTTATGGAGCTGCGAGCGTTGTCTGCGTGTCTCTGGAGGTGTTGTAATCAGTGAGTTCGGTGTAAACGTCTGAGTCACAGTGAGAAGAGTTTGGTCTGTATATTTATGAAGCAGATAACAGCTGGAGGAGGCAGCGTCTCGCTGTGATTCAGTCCACTCAGCAGATGGCATCAGCCTGGAGGAGTGGCGGCGGTGGTGGTGACATCACTCTGAAAACACTCGCACGACGTAGGCATCTTAGCTCAACTGTTTTACATCCATCATCCACATCAGACGGAGTGATTCATCCTGCATGTTTAGGCGTTGATGTTGAGAAGTTTAGTTTATCCAGGCGGTGCTGCCTGTGATGTTTTGGATTATATTTTGAGCTGCGCTGCTGAAACCTGATCCAATTTATTTGGTTTATTCTCATTAGAAAATTCCCAAATTCACTTTTAGGGATTCAGACATATTTATTTGGTTTAAAGGTTCAGATTGAAAGTTTTTCATTATGAAAGTAGATGTTCTTGAGCTTTGATCGTATCGCACAACATTCTGTAGCAGCACTGTGAGGACTTCTTCTCCATGTCGGGTTAGAAGTTGAGTTTGGGTTTTTTATATCTGCGTATTTATAGGTTATTTTGAACCTTTTTACCTGACAGCTTTCCAGTTAATAATATAATGTTCAACTGGTGAGATAACCCAATGGAAAGGTTAAATTTTGTCCATGTTTTTAGTGCTACTGTGAAGAATTTATCTAGACAAAACAAGAGGAGTACTACTTGTTCATTTGTACCTAAAAGAAGAACTTAAGAATTCCAGTTTATTATTTCCATCGCCTTGAAAAGTTCAATCAATATCTGTAAACATGAGCTGCTCTCGCTCAAAGACAGAAACCAGAGAAGGAAGTCTCAAACTTGTGATGTCATAGAGTATAAAGTCTGGAGCTGCTCCGTAGACGATGAAAAGTCTCCTTTTCATCCGACTTTGTGAAGCCACACAATGTTTGTTTTCTGTTTTATACCCAAATGAGTTTTATTCTACTGTGTTCTCAGTCCTGAAACAGATCATGTACCCACATGCTCAGAACATGCTCCTGGCTGCTCTCAGTATCATCTAGAACATCGTTCACCATTCACTATCTATAGAGGATCTCCAGACTTTCTACCCTATGACATCATAAGTATGAGTTTTAGCACTCTTGTTTTTGGATTTGGGAGAGATGGACTGTCTCAGATCAAATGAATAACACGTATGAGTTTTGAAAGTGGGTGTATTTCCCCTTTAAGTCCAGTCTTAAAGGACGTATGAGGATTTCAGATGCAACCAGCTGAAACTTCTCCTGGTTAGAATTCCTTCAGCGTTCATTGCTCAAGAGGTCTTTACCAGGAGCTGAATTATCCTCAGAGGTCTCTTCCTCTCTTAAATGATCAGAATAGGTGATTTAAACTGGTAAACACGGTGCATAAAGTAGTTTCACGCTGACAAATATCAGTGTTTTTCTGACACTCTCATCCCAGAGCGACTGCTAATTATGTCCCTATCTAGAGCCAGTGTTTGGTCAGTCCGGACGCAACATCCAGGGAGCTGCTCCCTGTGTAGATTTCAGTGGCTCATACACAATGATTCTTACTTTCAGGTGATTACACACTAAAGAAGACATACTTATTATATTCCATCTCTGCTAATATATCCCCCTAAATCCTGCACACTGGAGCTTTATGGTAGTGGTACGCTACTCTACTTCACAGCTGTAGTTGCTTTTTTGCACCACCTGTCTGATTTATCTCTGTTGTCTCTGCACACTGTCTGTAAACAGCTACTTAGTTTTTTCAAGAGTTGCGTTTCTCTCCTCGCACCACCTGCCTTTTCTTTGGAAAATATATTTTTGGTTGTAGCCGAGTCACATGACCAGATTTGCTGTCCACACCAGGTTGATGCCAGCAACAGTTTGTGTTGCTAACGAGCTGCAGCGCTGTGGCTGTGTTCCACACTGATGCTGCTGTTTTCAGAGAGGAGGTAACTGCCTGCGTATCAAAAACATGTTGTTATCAGATCCTGTGCTGGGTCCAGGCAGGTATGCAGAGCGACTGTTTCTAATCAGCTCACTCCAGATGATGTCATCCAGGAGGTATACCTGCTTCAAAACAAACCAACTGCTGCGACCTCTGACCCCCGAACCCCCCACACATGGGTGGGTGTCCTCAGTGTTTACGATACGGGCAGATAAGAGACGGGGGAATGTTTTCGGGGTGGGAGGGGTGGAGTTAGCTGATGAGTGATGGGGGCACTGAACTCTCCCTCCCTCTGCAGGTTGTCTGCATTAAACGGACGGAGGGAAAGTAAACAGAGAGGGCTTCCTGTTTCCAGGAGTCGTATCTGTGAGAGCAGATAATGTGACGTGATGTGAGCACAGACAGAAACTCCTCTCTGGTCGATACTGGACGTCTCTTAATGAACTGAACGCTGTGGTTAATGTGTGGTTATGTTTAGGCACAAAAACCTCTTGGTCATGGAAAGCAGAGATCAAGTTTTGGCTCAGATTACCTGGTTTTGGTGGCACAGAGCTCAGCTGAAAATGAAAGGATGTCTATTTAAGAAACAATTTGTGCTCGTGGCACTATCCCCAGTGAAAGGCAGTGACTGGCTGCTTAAAAACACCCATGTTAGGTGGCACAGTCGCTGCTGGAAATGCAGCAATGACTTGTTTGTTGGTCTTGAACATTGGCAGCCATCTTGCCTAGGTGACACGCCATCCACCTCTCTCCCCATGTCCCAGTGATAAATTCAGCTCACACACTACGTCACTTAAGAAACACAGATATGATACATATAAAATGTACAAATGTTATGTGTCCGAGGTTTTGGAGGGTATAACACCAACATTTCCTTTTGGCGACTGGGCTTAAAAGATGCATTACTTCCAAATGGATTCACAGGCTTGTTTGTGGACAACAGCATGTCCATGTGGGTGTATAATCATATGTGGTCGCGGCTAAGGTCATTAATTACTAATGTGGGAACTACATCAAACATTTCTGCCTCCAACATGAACCAGAAACCTTCCCGAGCGTCTCTGGCCTCAGGGAAACGTTCAGGGCTCTCACCTCTTCACCTTCGCCCTCTTGTTTCTGCTGCTTGTCATTTTTTTGACATCTTAAAAGAAAATAAAGCTTCAGGTTCAATCAGATACAGAGTTTGTTGTCTTTGGGACTTCACAGAGAAAGATGCCGTCGCTGTAACCCTGAATTTGTTTGTAGTCCTTCGGGATGAGGTTGTTCGTGTTTGTCAGGTCTGACAAACTGCTCGTCTCTCCGCTGTCCTTCAAAGTTAAAGTCAAACAAAGCTGCAGGGTTCCCAGACTTCAGGGATCTCTAGGAAATGAGCTGCAGCCCATTTGTGCTCTGCGTGGGGGGACAGACACCCGGACATGAGGCCATAACAGGGTGGTTACTGTCTGCCTGATGTCTCTGAGGAATTGTTGGACTTGTGGTGGTGACAACTGGTGTCTGACTGCTTGACGGTCTTTGCTGTGTTCAGCTGTTGTTCGGCTTTTTGACCCTTCATGACCTGGTTAAAACATATATGGTGACTTCCTGTCCATTTTAAATCCACTGGACAGTGATGGTGAAGCTACAGACTCTGCAGGTCGCGGCTCCTTCCTATACAACTCGTCAAGTGTCATTTTTCTGGGAAGTGTCGTCTTCGTTGTTGTTGTTGTTGTGCGAGAGTGATTCAATGCCCTCCGTCACTGCGACTTGTCTCAACACAACAGTGACTTCATCTCCCAAACGTCTTCCCACCATCCTCATCTGTCCCGCCGAGCCTGGCGGGGCTTTTCAGGCTGTTATTATTGTGTCATTCAACTGAGTCATCCCCGCGATGACAGCATGTGTGCTTACAAAAGAGCAGCTAATACTTTTAACTTTTAGTGCTCCTGACAGTGAATCCCTCTTTCACGCTCATTCCGGTAAAACGTCGCCGGACAATAAAGCTGAAGCCAGAACAAGTGCAGACAGATAGAGAGCAACAATGTGCGGCTCAGGTGGTGTGTTGGCAGCTGGTGCAACTTTTATCTGGTTACTGTGGGGTTGTGTTTCTGGTGGTTGCCTCTAATGTTGGTGGTCACAGAACTGAATTACTAAAGTCTTTGTGGACAGAAATCTGCTACGTAGCAACAAGCTGCGTCTCCAAAACACTGGAGGACTGTAACTTAAAGAAACAGTCTGACTTTTTGGGATATCGTTCTTCATTTTTGTGCCTTCTTCCCCTCAGAGTCGGCCAAACAAGTGATATCAGTATCACCTCTGCTAGCATAGCTTAGCATTAAGACTGAAAGCAGGGGGAAACTACTGGCCTGTTTTCATCAGAAAACTCTGTCTGATTTTTATGTTATGGAGTTTATGAGTGTATTTTTGAGAGCTGAAACGATCAATCGACAGTAACTCAGCAAATATTTCGTTAACTGATGAATTGTTTCAGCAGGTTTTCAAGCAAAAAATCCAATGTTCATATATTCTCTGTTTCACTCACGGGGGAATTGACTATTTAGCTCTTTGTGATACAAAACAAGCTACATAAAGACATCACAATGTGCTCTTAGAAACCAACCTTGTCCCACTCCGAAGTCCTTGAAATCTGGCGCTCAGTCAGTGACTCCAGGCATCAGACACAGACGAAAAAAAGCTGCCCTTTCACATTGGCATGAAACATGGCTGATCCTTGTTATTTTTTAACGTCACACGGCAGCAACATGGGGAAATGCGCGGGACAAGAATGAAAGTTAAGGCGTCAAAAGTCCAAGTAGAGTGGGAAGGAGGGGTGGTGAATGGGTCCAACAAACCCGACCTTCACCTGAGAGAGTGGTGTTCCCTTCCTGTAAAATTATAAAGCCAAACCTTGCTCATTTTTCCTAAACCCAAGCACGTGCTTTTGTTGTTGGAGGGCAAAAAAACATCAATTCCTGTTTATTTTGAAAGAGACTGTATGCAAACTGTACATTTCCTGTGAAAACAGAAGTGTATTTTGAAAGAAGACAATGCATGTAACAGGCTGAAGTTGACACAGCGTCCCAGAACATCAACAACCAACACACCCAGGGTACCTTGGACGTCGTATCTTGTCGTTGAAAGTCGATATATATCAATATGTGACCACTTCGGAGTGAGAATGTGTTGGAGAGACTGTAATGGGTATTTTTTTTCCACTTCTTTTTGACACGTCACTGACTAAACAATTGACCTATGGCTAAGCCACGCCCCCCTCCACTCACTCGGACAAACTATCAACATTCAGTGAGCGGCGCTATGGCAGGTGTCACAGTACACGGCATTTCACAGGAGGCAACTGATGATTTTTGGGGACATAACGATCAGATGTCATTGAGAAGTAACCAAAAGGGCCTAAACTACGCATTGGAGGGATATATTCATCATTTTATTGTTGAGAAGGTCGATGAAAAGCTTCAATTACAAGCCAAAATTTACAGGTCACAGTGTACGCTTGTGAACCGCATCTGGTTGCCGTCACCATCAAAGACAACAAGTTAAAGTGCCACTGAAGTTAAGGTTTTTGGCTCAGAATATGAGAAAAGGATAACGGCCTTTTTACCATCTTTACCAAGAGTGTCTCTGCGTTAGTTTGGTGCTACAGTATTTACACTGAATCATTCAGCATAACGTTTGCCAACCTTTGTTATCTCTGCCATTACAGATAAGTTAATGAAGCTAAGCTCCAGAAGTTAACGTTAGCTTAACTAGAGCCCTTTGGACAACAGCTAACAATGATGTACGATCACCAAAGTACAAAACTAGAACAAAATAGGCTAATGAACTCCCAGCAAACAAGGTGACATGATGAACAACGCAGCTAGGAGCTAACGTTAGGCTAACTTTAGCTAACGTTAGCTAGAGATGTTAAAGATAACTTTATATTTCTTTCCAGCAAAGTGACAATATGTTGCCTCAAACACAATGTTGACTTACCTTAGAACAGATGTAGACATCATTGTTAATCTTATTCACGTTGAGTTGATGTTGTGGTCTAACGTTACCACACAACTTTATCCAAAGGAGACACTTTTCTCGCTTGAGATGTGGTTTAAAGTGTAAAAAATACACCTGGTCGCCCAGCCTCTCAGGATACCTTGTGTCAGAGTTGCATGTACCCCATGCACACCGTTTGACCATTTTTAAACTTCAAATCTCAGAAAAAGCTCATAAAACCCAACAAACTGACTTTCTGTAATGCATTTCAATGGACGTCCAGGCAGAGAATGTCCCAGTGTATGGGAATGGCTATACGCACTGTGATTGGCTCATCGCGTTTGAGGGCGGGGCTTAGCCATAGGTCAGTTAATCGATTGATAGACTAATTGATAATGAAAATAATCATTTGTTACAGATCTAATTTCCAGAAGACAGGGTTGATATAACAGGGAGGGAACACACTGATAATCACTTCTGTAAGTTCACCAGAAATAACCAAAAATCCAAATCCTCTTTTTTCTTTATAACTTTAATATTTTTCCTCTTGTTCTTTTTTCTATTCTGTCCTCTTCTTCTCTTTTTCTTGTCCTCTTTGTCTCTTTTCATTCTTTTCACCTTTTTCAGTTCACTCTTTTCTCCTTCTCCTCTTAAGTCTTATTTTTCTTCGTGTTCTTCATTTTCTTCATCTCTGTGCAGTTGTTCAGTTTTCTTGTTGTTCTTCTCCTTCATTTTCTTTTTCATGATCTTATTCAGTTTTCTTCATTTTCAATTTCTTCTTTCTTCTCTCCATCTTCATTCTCTTTCATCTCCATGGCCTTGCTCAGTTTTTATTCTCTCTTCTACACGGTTAAATATGGAAAACATCCACACAAGATGTTTTGCTACCAAGTATTTAAGATACAATTAAACAGTGGAAATGTCTGAGGCTCACAGTCATTGAGACTCAAATTAAATTTAATGCCTTCCTTACAAAAATCCCATTTAAACACATTTTTCAGAAAATAAGAGAAGAGAGTTTCCACATGAATCACATCTCTGTCCTTTTATTAAATCTTTAACTTTCTTTAGTTTTGAACAGCTCTCCTTTGGTCTCACTGCTTCCTCGTGTTAACAGGTTTCAACCGTCTTCCTAATCACAAGGACCTCCAGGGCTCAAGGGCACTGTGTCAGCCTGTAATTGGAGGGGTGGTTTATGGAGGGAGCGTGCTCGGTCTTGCCTCTGGTGTCAGTTTACATAGAAACAACAAGGCTACAGAAAACCTGCTGGACTCCTGCTGAGGAAGTGAAAGTGTTCTGTACATGTTGTTGTAATTGTCTGAGAGGCAGCGTTTAGCCCAATTCAGTCCAGACCGGCTCTCAGGGTTCTGGATGATTAGACGACACGAGCATGAAAGAAAAAGGAGGAAGTGAAGCTGCCGGTAATCCCGGTACTTTAAAATCACTCTGAGAGGGATTAATTATTTAGTCTGAATCAGATGTTTGAGTCGAGCATGACAGAATCACACAGCACTGATTACAGAACGGAGACATAACATTAAGCTCAGACAGTCTGCTGGGTCCAAGCCCGGCAGCTTTTAACACTAAAACAGCAGACAGACAAGCAGCCGGGGCCGGTTTCTATACACCAACTACTGTACACTCAACTGTCCCACACAGCAACACAAAATACTATTTAATATATGTATAATGCATTTGTTTACATTTTTTGCCTCATATTAAAAAGTTTCCTTAGATCCCTGAACAAAATTATTCTTGTTAGAATTTTTTTTTTTTTAAATGAATGGACACACTGGTACATTTATTTGACACTTATAGTTCCTTTTGTCATCATCATCCTCACTGTGACCTCGTCACATGTCCACGTTTGGTCATGGACTTTCCACGTCCACATATGACGTCCAAGGTACCCTGGGTGTGTTGGTTGTTGACGTTCTGGGACGCCGTGTCAACTTCAGCCTGTTACATGCATTGTCTGTTTTCAAAATACACTTCTGTTTTCACAGGAAATGTACAGTTTGCATACAGTCTCTTTCAAAATAAAAGCACTACGTCAGTACAACAACAACGTTTTTTTTCCTCCAACAACTAACGCAAGTGGTTGGGTTTAGAAAAAAAGAACACCATTCTCTCAGGTGAAAGTCGTGTTTGTTGGACCCATCCACCACCAATCCTGCCTGCCCTGCTCGGACTTTTGGCACCTTAATTTTCGTCCTTGTCCCGCCACGTTTCCTCCTGACGCTGCTTAGCCTGTTAAACTATAACGGCAACCGCCGCGTATCATGCCAACATTAAAGAACGGCTTTCTCGTTGGTTTCTGACGCCGCAAGTCACTGACCAAGCACTGAATTTTGGCGACTTTGGAGTGAGACCGGATGGTTTAACATATAAAACCATATGATACTCATGTAATATATTTCTGTATACGTACAAAAGTATTAGCAGAAAAAATCTCAAAGTAAAATTGTACAAAAAGGCAGCAATGGGATGTAACATTTACTCAAGTACTGTACTTAAGTACTTCCATCTTGCCACTTTATACTTCTACTCTGCAACATCTCAGAGAGAAATATTGTACTTTTTACTGCATTATATGATAATTACTGCAACATATAAAGCCTCCACACTGACAAACAAATCCAATCGCCAGATAAAAATGTTGGCATTGTATATTTTCTGCAGATACACTGAAACATTACAATTTAAAAACGCTATTGGTTAATAGCTCTTCATAGCACTATCCCTGCTGGAAAAATGGCAGTAGATCACTAAAAAATACACACGTTTGGTGGCTAAAAAAGGTGCTAGACAGACCGCAATGACTTGTGAAATCACAGCCAATTTTGTCGTTTGGTGATCTTGAACAGTGAGACTTGGCAAGTGTCACGTCTTTCTCCATCCCCTCCACCTCCTGATGACAAAGTCATTTCTATCAGAAGAGACAGAGGAATAAAGTAAAGATCATATTTAATACAGAGTATGAGTGTACACATTAACAGATGAGCTGCGCTGATTAAGATTTAACAGAAGTCTTTGGTGCTTGGACACCAGAGGGAGATATTTTGCGATCCAGGAGCATCTTAGCAGCAGCAGCAAGATCAATCCTGGATCTGAGTACTTCTTCCACCGCTGAACAAATGATGAGATGTGTGCAGCGATTCAGAGGTCTTGATGTTTTCTAAGAACCTTTTGTTTTTAATGTCAGCTCTTGCTTGAACTGCACATCCTGAATGAATCGTGCCGACACGGTGACCGCTGCCTATCTGCAGCTTCCAGCCTCTATCAGAGAGTTTCTGACCTACATCCAGCTGTTGATCGGCCTCTCCACCTCCGTCGCTTCACTCACTTCCTCTCTGCTCGTCCCTCCATCTGCTCACAGGAAGCTCGGGGAGACAAATGGAGGAGAAGGAGGAGGAAGTAATGCTGATTAGTGTAGAGCTTATTAGTTACAGAACTCTGGATCACCATGCACCCACATCTCAGATTTATTTCCTCCATTTATTCAAATATAGGTCGGGTATTTTTGGTGTCCATCAACTCTGTCTCTTTAGCTGCTGAATATTTCACTGTGTTCACCAGCTAGTCTCTAACAGCTCTTTTTACACAGAGATCACTATATCGCACTACGAAGTCCCTTTTTTATGCCACCTTTGCATTTTTACAAAGAACCAAACAACGCCACCAAAAAAAGAACAGATTTGGCTTTAGAATCTTACGGGACACAAACACAGCTCTCCTGGGTGAAAATCTGTGTTTGTTGGACCCATCCACCCTTCTCTCACTTCTGCCACCTTAACTTTCGCTCTTGCTTTCTGCTTCAGCTTTCTGCCAAAGTGCCAGATTTTGACGACTTTGGAGTGAGACCTGGTTGAACATATGTGTTGAGAGCGCTTTCTAAACAATAACAATGGCATTGAAATGGCAATAACAGTCATATACCGTCCCTGTTATACGGCGGCTGATCATCTCCTTGAGGGGAAAGGAGCTCCTAAACGTCACTGTGATCCCATTTTGCAGACATTTACAGCTGCTGTTCTTCTTCCTTGAAGTTAGCCACTAACTGCTATCAGCTACTTTTTAAATCTCTCGCAGTGGGTTGCATGCATAACATGCCGTTGAAATGTCACACCTGTGCCACCTGTGGTGCCGTCCTGCTGGTTGTCCCTTTCATACAGAGCTTGATGCCTCTTGTGTCTGGGAATGACGCTCTGAGAGCAGTGACAGTGAAGCACAACAGTAGAGTTGTGGCCAGGGAGAAAAACAGGAGCTGAAACTCTCTTTAAATCTCTGTAAAGCTGAGAGCAGCTGCAGATTCAACTGATCCATGACAGAACTCTGGATCAGGAGATTCGTCACTACTTTAACATTGTCATTTAAGAAGTCGTTATTATATTGGCTTCATGTATTTTGCTTACTTTTTGTACAGAGATACCGATTTAAATTGGCATACAAGGATGCGATGAATAGAAAAGTGCACCCAGACCTTGATCCAGCACTGTGTCGAAATGGTTTTAGAGCGTTCCCATGGATCATTGACTGATATCCAGTGATTGCTTTTATATTAATCTGCTGTCAGCCAGTCTCCTTCATCAGCTGCAGAAACTAAACCAGTTTGTTGTCACACACACTTGTCATGTTTAGACGTGTTTATTTCAGGATATTTACAACAGAGATCTTGGGTGGAAAACAGAAGAAACAGAAATCTAATGTGACAAAATCTGGAAAGTGTTAAACAGCGAGGAGGAGCAGAACATAAAGACTTTTTTTTTAAAGATATAAGTTTTGTGTGTGAAGATGCTGAGAGGTCAGAAGTCACAGTGACCCCCACCTTCATCAACCCCTCTGTGAAACAGAGTGGAGGGTGGAGGAACAGATGGAGCCATTAGGGGTCTGTTAGCGACCCAGAAGCCAAATGTGAGTCCATTAACTCGACACCTGAGCTGCCACATGGAGCTCATTGAGCTGTTAGTCCTCAAACTGTCTCTACTGAAGCTGAACAGGATCAACATTAACACAAGCTGCAGTCCAGCTCACACTCATACATCTAAAGGTTTAAAAACTAAAGGGACAGTTCACCCAATAATCTTGATAGTTCCCTCTTACCTGTGGTGCTATTTATCAGTCTAGATAGTTTCGGCCTCAGAGATGTCAGCCTTCTCTCCAGTATAATGGAACTAGATGTCACTCCTCTTGTGGCGCTCAAAGTGCCAAAAAAAATATGTTATAAATACTCAACATCAACGTCTCTTTCCTGAGATCATGACCCAGTGACTCAAGATAATCCACAGACCTTGTTGTGAGCAGTTTCATTTAGGGACTATTTTCATTCTACTTTACTACACCCACCAACCCAATGACCAAACTGAAGGAAGCGTGCATGTACTGCTAACTCACCTAGCACCACTGAGCTAACTAATGTCACACTGTCACGTGCACGAGCCTCTCATCCATGAGTAGATACATGTTTCCTTCTGTGCAGTGAGAAACAAGTCAGGATGGATTTGAACCTTTCTCAGTAGTTACGCAACAATATTTGTCACGTTTTATTGGCTTTCTGAGCATCAACAAATGCCGCTGCCCATGGCGTCTTATACCGCCACTCGAGGATGCCTCTGTTTGTTGGTTTCTGACGCTGACAGGCCACTGACCAAGTGTTGGTATCTGACGAGTTGGGAGTGAGACTGAGCTGACATAGTTTAGTATTTATTAAAGGCACTCCTGCAACAATTTTTGAATGTTCAACATGTGTTTGCTGCTCAGATACATGTGCTGCTTCGTGCAAACTAATCGAGGATCTGCTCATAAAAACACTGACGTCAAAACCATGATCTCAAAGTCCCGACCCCTGATGCAGATCTTAATGATCAAACAAACAATAAAATGTTTTAAAGTGTGTGAAGTACTTGGATCAAAGCTCTCTGAGTCGCTGTGGAGACGAACACTCATGCGTGTGTGTGTGTGTGTTCAGGTTTGGCACGTCGTCTCTACATAAATAAAGATTAACAGTGTTTGTAATAAATACTGTGATGTCATGCTGCACACGAGGTGAAGAGCACGTGTGTTTATCCCGCAGGTAAACATTTCTCGTCCGAAGCTCGGCAGATGTTCGTCTGGCCGGATCTCGGCCTCCTCACCACTTCACACAGTCTTTGTTGAGAAATCCTGAGAGACGGTTCTGAGTCAGAGTGTGATACGTGACAAATGTTTCTCATTGAAGCTTTTATTGTTTCCCAACCACCACTGAATACAGACGTCATCTGTGAGGATGGAAAAACACTCATGACGTGTCAACGTCAGCATTGAAGGGAAATGTTGGATTTTAGGGAGTTGTGTCATCGAGCTAAGAAACAGATTTTTCAGTTTCTGATAAATTGATGTCTCATTTCTGATCACTCATTTCATAAAAACACAGGTCATTTGCCAGCACGTAAATAACATTTTGTGGAGATATTATTGTATATATTGTAATATATTAATAATTGATGAATCCTTGCAGTCGCATTTTAAATCTGCTGTTAATTGTGTTTAGTCTCTTTGTAAATTGCATGCTTTGTATCTGCAGTGCTCCTACTTTGTATTGCAGCTTTTTTTTTGTAAATTATTAAAGGTGTTAATCATCTTAAAGATTCGACACTTTACTGTAAATTAATTGAGAACATTTTTCAAATCACGTCAGCTTCATTTATAAAGCACATTTCCTGCTATGAGCTTCAACTCAAAGTGCTTAAAACACATCAAACATGACAAACATAAAATATCACATCAGATAATAAAGTATTACATATAGAAACAAGCAGGACATGAAAAAACAAACAAAATATTTGGGTACTATTATTATTCTTAAAAAAAGGGGCGATAATAACAATAATAACACTAATTCCTAAAACAAATAAAAACATGCTTAAAAACTTAACAAAAAGCTTGTGAAAAAAGATCCGTCCATTCCAGAGAGTTGGGCCATACTGACTGAAGGCACCACGAGCTGAGCTGAGCGATCATGAAAATCATTTGTTGCAGTCCTCAAACAAAGAATCACTTAATTTGATCAAACAGATCTTTTTTGTGGTCATATTTATTTGCACGTTTGTGACCAAATTGGTCTCAAGTCTGATCCTCAGTAGGGTTATCTGTCATTTTGGAAGTAGTGAATAATGGTACCTGGGTGGAGTGGACATCTCAGGTTAAATTTAAATCTGTGTAACCATATCCAATATTTTGCTTGGAAAATGAGAGTACTCGATTACTGATACATTTGAGTAAAGGCACTCTGTTACTCTCCCAGCCTTGCTAACTGTACTGTGTGCTCTCTCCTCTGCAGGCTGACGGCTCAGAGGAGCATGGAGGACGCTGAGGAGGTGGAGAGGGAGCGCCGTCGTCGAGCCAGGGAGGCCTCACGCTGGAACAACGAAGGCTCGCTGGCCGGAGAGTCTTCACAGGAGAATGAGACGACGGCACAGGAGAGCATGTACGTAAAAACAGCTCCACACTCTCTGTAATAACAATGATAATACTAATCATATTTGAAACAGCGCTTTATAAAGCAAAGTTTGAAGGTGTTTTAAAGGTCCAGTGTGTAGGATTCAGTCATGCACTGCCATGTTTCTACAGTAGCCCAGAACAGTCAAACCAAACACTGCGTTTTCATGTCAGCTTCCACTGTCAGAAGCTCTTCTATGACGAGCAGCGCCAGAAAAACACTAACTTCTTTTTACAGTGAAACGTCTTTATTCAGTGTTTTTACTGGTTTAAATCAGCTGGTCTGTTTGTTCAGGAGAGGAGGAGACCTCTGTGGATAATCTGGCTCCCGGTAAAAACCTCCTGAACAATGAACACTGAAAGAATTCTAACCAGGAGAAGTTTCAGCTGATTACAATCTGCAATCCTCACTGCCAGACGCCACTAAATGCCCCTAAATCTTACACACTGGACTTATAAGCCAGTTGTTCCCAACTGATGGGTCGCTGGTCCGCTCTGAATGGACCGCAACTGACTCACAAATCTGTCAAGTTTGTAAAAAACAAACAAAAAAAAAACACTTTATTTTTGAAATACAGTGAATTTCCAGCACAAGCTTTTATTTTGTAGGGTCATTTCGTGCTCTAGAGTGAGTGAATAAAAGCCTTTCAGAAGAGACGGCAAACTAGCTCAACGACATGGCCAAACACAAGTGTGACGTTGAATATATTAAACTGTGTGGACCCTGAGCTAATGACCAGTTGTTTTAACATTTAAGTGACGGACACATTAGTGCACTACTTTTACTATAGTAAACAGTCTGAATACTTCCTTCACCATGCTAGTGATGCTGTGGTAGTGGAGGAAGTACAATATTTCCCTCTTAAATGTAGTTTCATGGAAGGATAAAGTACATTACATTTCTGTTAAAGAACCGTACTTGAGTAAATGTACTTAGTTACATTCCAGTCTGTGAGCCAAATAAATATCTTAAATGTGAAAGTCACCAAACTTGGAGCTGCATGATTCCAGACTTCCACATTTAATTATTTCCACATGTCAAATGCAGATATGACATCAAACAGTGGATGAATTCCTCGCTCATGTACTCATGGGAACCCAGGAAGTTATTAAGTGCAGAACATTATTCACTCATTCGCCTCATGTATAACGACTTCCTGTACGAGCTGCTAACTGTGCGACTGTGTGTTATTTGTCTCTGGTGATAACTGCGAGTTTAAAGAGTTTGTCGTCACATTTTTACAGCTGTGAAACTTAAAGCTTCCCCCTCTCTCCTCCTCGCTGCTCCTCGTCGTACGCTCGCTCAGTTTCACACTCGTCTGGTTCCATAAAATAAATGTTTCCATTGGGAAAAAGCTGCAAACGACCTCTTCCCTCCCGTCGTGCTGAAGTGAAGACAAACACGCAGCTGCTTTCTCATTACACAACCTCAGAAGAATGTTTACTACAAAGCGTCTCGGGGGGAAACGACCACCATGTCAAAGCTTGTGGCGTTTCAGGCGACTTTTAATTTCGGCCTCTTGATTACAGCCTGCGCCTCGAACACCTTCTCCTCCGTCACATCACAGGCTCAGCTGGTCTGAGGCTGCGGTGACTCGACGTGAGGTCGCTCCGCTGCAGCCTGTAATTGAAAGGTTCTCTGTTCAAGAGGCAGCAGTGATGTAATGCTGTTTCAAAATCCCCCTTTTGCTCCGTGATTTCCTGCCTTGGGTAAGGTCGGAGGTCAAGTGCAGGCAGAGTTTAAACCCATGGATGTTGGTGGAAGTAACCATCAGTCTTCTGCTCAGATTAAACTGTCCAGCTACACAACGACTCTACATCTGGTCTTTGAATCAACCATCAATTAATTTGTCATTCCATCTTTTAAACTACCCAACTTCCTGTTTGTGGCTCTCAGCTGCGGGTCCATTGGTTCCTACTGAAGACGTAAATCTGTAAAAACACAAATATGTAGTTTCATGTTTCATTTTCTAGAACAGCTGCTCACTGTAGTTTTTACCAAACAAACAGGAGGAAATAGTGACTTTATCGGGGACTATTTTCAGCAGCGGATTAATCCACACTTGCTCTAGTGAGTATTTGTGACAGCAGGACAGTGTGAGTCAAAATTCACTACAGTGTGTGTTCATGGTGATGAAGGAATGTGTCACCCAGTGATGTCGGTCTCACTCCGAAGTTGTTGAAATCCGGTGCTTGGGCAGTGACTTGCAGCATCGGAAACCAATGAAAAAAGGCGTCCTTTAATGTCGGCATGATACGTGGCCGGTCAGCGTTAAACAACAACAGTTAAAGATGGCGGAGGTCTAATCGATGATCGGTCGGAAAGTGGAAGCACGATATTGTTTGGTCTTAACCTCGGGAGCCGTTCTTACACACTCTTTTAAATCATGACAAAAAAATACTTAGAGAACATTTTTTAAACTGACGACAGAAATCCTGCAACAGAGGATCCGACCGTGAGAAGACAAGTAAAATACGTTACACTAGGGAGGAGGAGACGTTTCCTGGCTCACTCCTGTCAGGAATCCATCCAGGTGTCCACACACACAGGAACAGAGACATCGCCGCTCGTTAAGGCTGATTAGCTGCTGAGAGACTCCCATCATGCAGCGGGGGCTCCGTCGGCCAGCCGGGCGTCTTAATCATCTGGGGAATGCTGAGTGAATTCCTTTCTGCCAGCTCCTGGGAACACAAAACACACTTTCATTACTTTCACTCAGTGGGGGGGGTCCAATCCTAAATTCACTGGATCAACACTTAAATAAAGGTCAAACATTATATAAGAGAGATCTGGGTGATGCTGCAGAGGGAGGCAGGTGTGGAGCTGCACAGGTGTCACTGTTGATGATCTGCACATCCTGTGTTCAGAGCTCCATCAGCACTGAGCCACCACGGAGGAGCTGCAGCTCTAATATTAACACATGGGTCCAACACGGCCTCAATCTGACCCAACAGATATCTTTACTGCGGTGTTTCAGTGTGGGGCTAAGTCTCTGTTTACTGAAGCGCCCAAGGGCTTGTTACTAAAATCACTTAATGCCTTTTGACGGACAGAAACTGAGACCTGAGACGAGCTCAGACCTGCTGTCAGGAGCCCACCTGTCGCCTCCAAAGCACGGGACTAATGACCCCGTCCTGGAAGCTTCTCAAGAGTAAAATCAACACGATAAACCTCCATCAGGAGAGAGATCTCAGTGCTCCAACAGCTGAGCAGACAGTGTGTCTCATCCCTGCCAACTGAAGGGTGTGGACAGACTCTGAAATGGACAGCAGGGTGGACGCTGTGCCGTTCAGAGGGCACTGAATGCATCATTTCTCAGAGTGGGGAAGTGGAAAGTTTTACGCTTGGCTTTGGACTCTGTAACTTCTGCCTGTTTTTCCCAAATTATATCTGCTGCCAGTTTGATGAGAAATTGTTTCACAGAAGTGATTGACAAATCTCAAACAGCAAGGAAGTGAGCTGCACGTAGTGATGTCACTTTATTTATTTATTTCCTTAGAAAATTAGCCCCATGTTGTAAAAGGATTTCTGGGTAATGAAGCCCAAACAGTTTGCACTTAAACCTGACCTTACATTGTTCTCTATGAATTATTAATTAATGAGCATTATAGTAATACTGTACGTACAATGAAGTCAGAACAACTTTTTATTTAGTCATCTGATCTGAATAAAAGATTTAAGAACATTGTGTTTTCACATTGAGCAGTATGATTGTCTTGACATCCCACAACATCAGGGTGCTGAGGGAAAATAAATCCTTCAAGAAAGAAAATCTATACAGGTGCGTATTCTGTTTAAGTTAAGTCACTAAAAATAAAATGAAAGCTAATCTATTACAGTCATTTACAGGTTCATACTTGTACTTTGGGTTTCTAGAAAATGTTTACATGCTTTAATGTTCAGAAAAAAAACGACATGATTTCAGTGTCACGTAGCGTTGCCAAAAGACACCTTTCACAGTGGTATGATGCGCTGCTGGGCGGCATCAGTTTGTAACACATTATGTTATGCCACAGGACAACTTCAGTCTGAAACACTGCTTGTAACGACGTAATATAGGAAGTTGGAAAGTCCATTTAGGGTTAGGGTAGATAGGTCCAGCAAACCCCAGACTTTCACCTGGGAGACTTCCTGTGTGAATGTAGAACCAAACCATGATGTTTTTTTTCTAACCCTAACCACGTGCTTCTGTTGACGTCTTGATGTGGGTAGCGGCGTCCCGGGAAATCAGCAGCAGATGCAGAAGGATAACTAGTGTGTAATATGTAGACATGAAAGTCCATTGACAAAGCAGCGATATGTCATGACTTGGTATGAGAACATGTTGGACGCTCCGTTTAGGTGCCTGTCTCCTTAAAGGCCCTGACACACCAAGCCAACGGTCGGCCATCGACCAAAGTCGGGCCGTCGGTGAGCGTCTGTCGCCCTAGTTTTTGCGGTGTGTCCCGCACCGTCTGCACTTCGCCGTTGGCGGCTTTTCGGCTGATTGAGTATGTTGAATCGGCAGCGGAGCTTGTCGGTGAGAGAGATCACTCTGATTGGCTGTTCAGGTTTTATTTCCTCGCCCCTGTAGCGAGTGAATCTGCCTGTAGTGAAACCGGGGCTAACCGGTGCTTCCTCCTCAGGCTCCACTTCACTCAGCTGCCCCACAGACCCGCTGCTTCTTCACACTTTAACCTGAATAACAAACCGGAGCTAGCTGGGAGCGGCTAGCGGAGCGTTAGCCGCAGCATGACCGGAGGGAAGCACAGCCAGTTAGCCTCCGCTAGTCTCTGAGCTAGCCCCGGCTCTCCGTTTGGATCCAACCGGAGCACCGAGCCCTGGTTTGTTATTCAGGTTAAAGTGGGAAGAAGCAGCGGGTTTATCGGGCAGCTGAGTGAAGTGGAGCCTGCGGAGGAAACACCGGGACCGTCTGGATGTAATAGTCCGTGGAGGTGCTGCGGTGCTCGGCTGCACAGATAGGAAACCCCTCGGCTGACAGGATGTACCACTCTCTCACTCCGCTCTCTCTCACGCAGGCGCAGAACGTACGTGCTACTTGGCTAGTTCTTTGATGTCAGTTTGGTGTGTCTGCACCTTAAGATCCTCCATTGGTCAGCTTTTTGAAGGCTTCTATATCCATCCAATTCTGCACCATCACTCAAAGGCGTCACTTTCTTCACAACCAGACATCCATGAATATGATCCAAAATCGGGGAGAAATTTACAACATCAGCAAATGAGTTTACATGTTTCCCTGACATTAGCATGTAGCTACATGTAGCAGTCTATGTCTTGAGAAGACATGCAGTAGTGTGCCTGGAGCAGATGAACATATAAAGAAATCCATCATGAGCTGACGGCAGCTTGGAGCACAGTAGGAAAAAAATGTTATTTGAAACTTTTGCCACAGTTAATGAACATCCAACACCGTAACACTGAATATATGAAGAAAATAAGGAAGCGCATCCCTTTTTCCCCATGTGCCCTTGAACCAAACATATTTTCCTATAAAAGTCCATTTCACCAACACACAATCAGATGATTGTGTGTTTGTATGATCATCTTACTGGTTTTATCCTCTTATGATGAGCACAGTGTCTTTTGTTGTTGATGACACCAAACTGTAACCTGCTGAGTGCACCGTGTTCATTTTTCTGTTTCTCTATTTTCTGCTGAGTCATGTTACTAGTATTCTATCTCTGTGTCTTTAATAATGTTTTATCATAATACCCTCTGCAGCGATTCCTCCTGCTGCTGTTTCGTATCAGTTACTTTCTGTCAATGAGACGTCCTGACTCTCCTCTCTTGTCTCGTCCTCAGGTACGACGGTGAACTGAAGCCACACAGCTCTCCGTCTCTGGAGGAGGACGAAGGCTTCAGTGACTGGACTCAGCGCAGAGAGAGACGGAGGCAGCAGCGCCTGCAGGAGCTCAGCCAGGCAGGCGAGGAAGACGAGGAAGAAGAGGAGCACATGATAAACAAAGCTGTACCCGTAAAGACCGTCCAGGCTTCGGTCACGTCCTCCAGCCGACTCCAGAGACAGGAGCAGGCAGAGGAAGAGGAAGAAGAGGACAGGGCCAGGGTGGAGATGAAGAGGAGGAAGGAGCGTGAGGAGGAGGCCATCCGGGCTGAGAGAGTGAGGAGAGAGAAGGAGAGGGAGGAGGAGGAGGAGGAGAAGAGGAAGAGAGAGGAGGTGATGACCAGGAGGAGGGAGATCCAAAGGCTGAATCCAGAGGTAAGAGATCCTCTCTAAGCAACTAGACACGAGTCCAAGTTAGGTCTCAAGTCATTTAAGACGAATGTCGGATCAAGATATTTGGGCTTGAAAATAATTTGTCGTATCTCAAGTTAGTTGAAACAAGTCCAAGTCTGAAGTTCTTCAGGACCACGTAAAGTCACAAGTTACGAGTCAACATTCAGGTCTTTCAGGTTTTTGGCAGCTGACTAAAAATTACACGACATGTTTAAAAAGAAGATTTGTTGTGTTGAACGCTTCTTGTTCAGGTGGAGAAAAGAAAAGAAGTCAAAATCTCCTACACATCGAAGGTGGTTCTCCACCAGGAGCCAAAACACAGCAACACCAACGGAGATGCAACCAAAGAGGAAGTGACATCATACAAGAACAACAAGACAAAACACTCCACCAGGTGTGTGATGTGTTTTATTGAAGGCTGTAGTGAAGACTGAGCTTCAGATGTTTAACTTCTATCAGCCAGTGAAGCAGCAGATGTCTGAGAATAGAGGCAGACAATTAAAGAGATCTGTGTTAGATATTTAAAAACCTCCTGGTGTTTGCAGCAGAGGAGTGGAGCCAGAGGAGGCGGAGGCCATCCTGGAGACGGAGCAGCGCTTGGAGAAGATCCGGCAGAGCCTCCAGCAGAAGGAGTGCCAGGAGCTGGAGCAGCTGAGACACAGGCAGGTGGAGGCCGAGCAGGAGCTGGAGGAGCTGAAGAGGAGGAGGGAGGAGAGGCGTCGAGTGCGGGTGGAGGAGGAGCGTCGGAGGGAGGAGGAGGAGCAGCAGCGGCTGGCCAAAGAGGAGGTGACCGGGCCTCATTAAAGGCTTCTATTATTAGATTGTAGAGATGAAACCTCGCTGCAAATTATTTCCAGGAAGTTCCAATATGTAACTGTAATCAATTACATTATTATCACCTCACAGGCTGTTACTCTGATATTTAACCAGACTTTTATTGTGAAATTCATGCAGGTAATTACTGTAATTTTACATAAACATACTGCTAAATCACTGTAATATAAAATATATGAAGTTTAGATTACAGTGAAGTAACTCTACAGGAGCGTGCTGCTAAATCACAGTAATCAAATGTACATAAACAGTGAAGTAACAGTTAAAGTCATCAGTGATGTCACGACTGTGACAAAACCATTATTTCATATTTAAAGTGAAGCAAACGTGCAGTGTGAATGTTTTCACTACAGCACTGTCATTACTATAATCAGACTTGTGCAGCTGATGAAGGAATGTGGAGCTGAACTGTGCTGTGTCGCGACTCGCAGGAGGAGAGGAGGCAGATGAAGGAGGACATCGAGAGGAGGAGGATGGAGGCGGCCGAGAGGATGAAGATCCTGAGTGTGTCCAGCTCGGACGGAGACGAGACGTTCAGTCCCTTCAGCCCCAAAACTTCTACACACAAGGTAAAGATCACCTGAGGAGCTGCACACTGCTCCGACTGAATCATATTCCAGTGTGTTTTTTGGGTGAACTGTCCTTCGACTCTGTAACCCATTAAGTTTCATTAACTAACACAGACTGACTTGTGTAGGATGATGTCACTACTGTAAACAAACCTAGTGACAGGTTAACTGTGTGTTATCTTCACAGCCGATGGGTTCAGGCTCAGCTTGTAAGTTGCATGTGTGTGTGTTTGTTTGAAAAGCATGTCGTGAACTCACGGATCCTTGAAATGTTTCCTGTGTGTGACTTTGACTTGTGAACATCTGACTGTGCCCGCTGCACATGGGACAAGTTCTCCTTGTAGGATTTCTCCCAGAAAGACAAATCCATTAATTTGAACCCAAACCACGACTTTTTTTACGATCCTTAACCAGTAGATCCGTCTCTGGTAGAAAACCCTCAAGGGAAGTTTCTCCAAATGTGTTCCAGCTGCAGGTGCACTCTCTGCGTTTTACAACACTGTTGAATAGAGTCACCAAAGTCCTGAACATTTTTCTATCTCGTTCCCACAAGTTAAAATCTTTGGTCACAGATATTTAGTAATGATCCTTACAGAGCTCCTGCAGTCCTGAAATATGTTGTGTGCAAACATGTCTCAGGACTTTGTCTCTGTATGTGGAGGTTAGTTTGTGATGTTTGATGGAAATGTTGATGTGCATGACACTGCCTGTGTGTTCTGCACCTTTGATCAGCTGCTTGTGGAGATTCACAACATTCTCGAATTACAAAATCATGATAATAGAATCAAATTAAATAATTCTCATCAGAATACACTGAACCCTTTGAAACCTGGAGTGACGTCACCTTTTCATGCTGCGTTCAGACACCCTTCACAAGTACTTAAACAATTTGGTTTGATTTCTGTCACAAACATGGGACAACGGTCAATGAGCGACTTGGCAAGAAATGCTCTGCAAACTGTTCGTACATTTGTAAATCATTTTTCAAAAAGCTGTGTGCACAAACCTGTATTTATAATTATTATAAGCATGTATTTAAAATTAGCTTGCACTTTTTTCAGTTTTTTTTTATTGATTGATTGATTGATTGATTTTTAACTAATTTTCAGGTCTTTTTTTTTCCTTGCTATTTTTGGGTCATTTCTTTTTAAGCTGCTTGTTGTCTTCCTCCCATGTGTTTGAAAGAAATCAAACTGCTCAGGTTTCAAAGGTATAAAGCACCAACACTTCTCTTTAGGCAGAATGTCCCGTTTAGGGATAATATATATAATATTAGGTGATTATAACTGTTGACACATTAATGTGTTCCTCACTGTTGCAGCTGGTTAAAGTGGAGCTCAGTGGGCGCGCTACTCCAGCTTTCAGTCAGTGTTGGGCAGCAGGACGAGAGGCTGAAATCACTGATCCTGTCCTGAACATCAGTCGACTGATGAAACAAAGCTTCACTAGCATGTGACGAACATGTGACAAACATGTGACAACTGCAGCCAGAACACGAGTCCTTCACAGGGTTTCACAGCAGACTGCCCGAAAGAGCTGCTAATGCTAAAACACTATGTCACGATGTCGGGAGTGTCAGACTGTGAAAAACAGATGAGGTCACCTTTGACAGTGGGGGTGCTTTTTCTTGTCGCGTACAAAGAAGTTGATGGAAGAAGTACTCAGATCATTGACAGAAGTACAGTAGTATTCAATTAAGTGTAAAAATACTCCACTCCACGTCATGCTGATAACATCACACTTAGTGACTAGAGGTGCACAGAGGTGGAAGAAGTATTCACATATGTTACTCAAGTAAAAGTACTAATAGCACGTTGCAGAAATAATCTGTTACTTGTAGAAAATGTGTTGAAAATGATACAAATACAAGTACAGATGTGAAAAATAAACATAACCAGTGCATAAGAATAGATTTTTTTTTTTTTTTTTTTAATTTAATTTAATTTAATTTAATTTAATTTTTTTGCCAGTGCATTAATGAGTAAGCAGCATTTCACCGTCATAGCTGGTCAGCAAAGTCAGTTGTTAGGAATACTTTTATCTATAAGTGCATTATATTTTATACAGTAATCAGATGTTTTGTATATAAACTCTTAATCTGTAAAGTAATGTGAAGTGGAAGTATAAAGTAGCATGAAATGGAAAGTACTGATGTAAAGTAACTGTTTTAAGTACAGTACTGAGAATAAATGTTGAGTTTACTTATATTCTTGCCACAGGTGGTTTAATCCTGAAAATATTTTAGATTTTATTTTAGAGTACATCCTGAAGTTTTGAGATGAAAAATCCCAGAAAAAAAACCTCAGAGGACAAAATGAAAAGGAAATTCAAAGAGACACACGCGAGCTGGGAAAACTGAAACAGAAATACAAAGTGCAACATGATTAATTTCATACACCTGACAACAAGCTAAGCAAACAGTAAAAATACACAGTCTGAGTCCGTGTCTTGTTCTGTTTCCCATCATCCTCTGCTCAGTGTAGCTGCTGCAATGACTCGTACAGTTTGATGGAGGCCAGCAGACTCGGCTGTGTTTGTGTTGGACCTGGTTGTCGCCGGTCTGAGCGCAGAGCCGAACTGTAATTAACACACTTCTGGACCGAGGCGGCGACATGGAAAACTTCCTGTGTTCCTCAGAAAAAATGACCTCAGACTTCTTCCTCTTCTCTTTCAGATCACAGAGAGAACTGAGTCGCTGAACCGCTCACTGAAGAAAAGGTGAATATCCTCATTAATCTGTTTTTTATGGCTGCATCAGTCTGTCAGCGAGAAATGTTCTGGATGTTTAGTGCAATGCATTAGAAGCATTTCACCCAAAGTTCAGTATTTGGTATATTTGGATGTTTTGGGATCACCTCTTGAACTTGAAATAAAGTTCTGTACATTAGTTGTAAAGAAGCGTCCTCGAGCAACGTTTAAAATCAAGATAAGATGACTGACTTTGATCAGTCAGCAAAAAACCACAGATACATTTGCACATTTCATAAATGTCTTACCAACATTTCTTAAAGTGACGTAGTATACAAGCCGACTTTGTCATTAGGAGGTGGAGGGGATGGTGGATGACGTTGCAGTGAGGAGAGATGCCTGCCGAGCTGCAAACCACCATTCAAGACCAACAAAACCAAAAGGTGGTGTTTGTTAGTGAGTCATCTTTGTGTTTCCAGCGGCGTCTTAGGAACCAAACGTGTTTTTTATGACCTGTCACTGTATTTCCAGCAGGGACTGTGTCACGGAAAGCAAATGTTGTGTACCAAGACATTGCTGCATTTCCTGCCACGATTGCAGCACTCTACAACCCCAAGATTTCAGTTTATAATGATATGAAATATGACCGTGACCATAGCTCGTGACCACAGGTGAGGGTTGGGACGTAGATGGACCAGTAAGTCGAAAGCTTTGCCTCCTGGCTCAGCTCCCTCTTCCCTACGACGGTCCGGCACAGCAACCTCAAACTGCAGATGCCACGCCAAACTGCTGATCCGTCTCACACTCCATTCTACCCTCACTTATGAACCCCGGGATACTTGAACTCCCCGAGGGTCATGGATACAAGCGGTCAAAATGAGTTTCCTCAGAAGGGTGTCTGAACTCAGCCTTAGAGATAGAGCCGCTGATCCTTTGCGTCAAAAGAAGACCGTTGAAGTCGTTTGGGCATCAGATCAGGTCACCTCCAGTTGGAGGTGTTCGGGGCATGTCCAGCTGGTAGGAGGCCCCGGGGCAGAGACCAGAACATGCTGGAGGGATTATATACCTCATCTGGCCTGGGAACGCCTTGAGGTCCTCCAGGAGGAGCTGGAAAGTGTTGCTGGGGAGAGGGACGTCTGGCATGCTTTGCTCAGCCTGCTGCCCCGCGACCCGGCAGAAGCTGTTGAAAATGATGGAAGATATGAAACTGATGAACCATAAACGATTATCAAACAGTTAATGTGACTTTCTGTCAATCAGTTAATCATTTGGAGAACTCACTTTTCTGAAGGTAAACACTGAAGTAGAGGGTCGGAGGGTCGGAAGTGACCTCTCCACCTCTCTCAGTGCATCACCCTCCTCAGACCATGATTTATGGCTCGGCTTAACTCCGTCCAGATGCAGAGTTCTCTGTGTTTTCTCTGGTGGTTGGTGAGGTGTGGAGGCTCCAGGCAGTCTGCAGCACGAAGTTATCAGCTCTGAGGAGCTCTCAGCAGGAGCGAAGCCTCTGTGTGGATGCTTTCCTTTTATAATAAGTACACCAGGAGCAGGGGACAGTGTTCAGAGGGGGCGGCTGAACCTTTGACTCCAGCAGCGGTGTTGTGCCTCCATCCACTGGGCTGCTGACCCAGACCCCAGAGAAAATGTTGGCATTGTATGTTTATGCAAACCACAGTTACGTTTGTACGTTATTATGTAGTGTTAACATGGAAACTTAATTTCCTTGTGTTTCCTGGTTAGGAAAAGATCATGTTTTGGTTTAAAACTCTTGGTTTTAGGAGTATGAAACAACACCTCTGTGTGGCACTATTTGTGCAGGAATCGCAGCAATGTCTCAGTAAGAAACAACATGCTGGCAGGATGCTGTGATGACGAGGTAAAAAACACAAAACCTTTTTGTGACACTGTCTTAGCAGGAAATGCTATGATGTCTCGACAAATAACAACAGCTTTTCGGCGCTATCCTGACAAGTAACATAGTGATATCTGACTTAGTACAACTTTTCTTGGCACTATCCTGACAGGATACTATGATGTTTAGGTAAAAAACGATCCCGTTTCATGACACTTTCCTGGCAGGACACGCAGCAATGTCTCAGTAAAAAACAACAGCTTTTTGTGGCACAATCTCACAGCAACAATTTGCTAAAAACACACTTGTTTGGTGTCTGAAGAGTCGCTGCAAATGCTGCAGTGACTCACTGAAAACAGCCTGTTTTGTTGCTTGATGGTCTTGAAGAGTGGTCTGCTGCCTAGGTAGGCAACACGCCATCCACTATCCCCTCCACCTGTTGATGACAAAGTCAGCTGTGCTATGTCACTTTAGAAACTTTGATATGAAACGTATAAAACATAAAAACGTAATGTGTTTGAGGAAATATTTGCTTCTGGTGACTGGGCTGCACAAAATATATTTCCTCATCTCTTTTCATTTAAATCTCATGTGATCGATCTAAAGGTTAAAGATTTGTATTAATTTCAGAGTATGGAACTCAGAAAAGTGTTTAAAGACGTGAAGACACAAAACTGATTAGGAGCAGCTAGATTAACATTCGTCAGCAAACGTTATTAAACAGAATCTACAATTATCAATCTGAACATGTCAGATCTGATGTCATCTCAGGCTGTGTTTCACTCCGCCAGCCATGACATCATCTTGTGCACACCTCCTCTTAAAAGTGGGCGTGGCTCTGCAGCGGCGCCTCCAACATGTTGAAACAGCAGATTCAGATGATGAATGATGTTTCCTCCCCCGCTGTGGAGCAGTGACATCATCCAGCAGCAGAAGTCATGAGGGAGGAGGTTCAGTGTTTGAGTTTAGACAGCTGGTCCAAAGAATGAAACCCTCCTGGATCTGCGCTCATACACACCATCACTCACTGACCCACATGTGTCGCTCTGACATGAGACTTTTAAATTTGTTTACCCGAGGAAATAACAGTGACGAGAGAAAAACATGGGAAAACACAGACTTTGTTGTTATGGCAATAAATTAGGAACTTTTGTTTAATGAAATTAGGTGAAGTTTGTTTTTTTGAGACAGCTGGAGCTTCTGAGGACCAAAAGTTCATAAAAACAATTTTACCACTTACAGTTCCCTTGTCTCAAAGTCAGTGGGTTTTTGGTTAGATGTCTGAAATAAGGTCTGTGGTGAATTTGAACACCAGCTTCAGAGACTTTCATGTTTTCTTCTACAACGTCAGAAAATACGTCAGTAAATCCCCCACTCGTGAACTTTAAAGCTTAAAAAGGTGGTTGCTAACAAGTGGCTAAATGAGACTACAGAGCTTCATCTCGCCAAACACGGCTTTACATTTGTCTTATGGTGGTAACGTTAGGCGTTAGGTTATAGTCTAACGTTAGGCTTTCACCTTTAGGCTTCAATTATCATGAAAATGGTGTTTATTTATGAAGACTATCTTTCTCAAAAAATGTGAAAAAACTTCAGCCTGAATTTAGCAGAAATGTGAATAAAATGAAGCACAGCATCTTCAATCTAAAATACCTGGAGTCATGAATATTTCTCTCAGTTTGAAAATGATAAAGCTTCAGCAGAGAAATAAAACAAGATGATGCACAAGTTCACTGTGTGTACTGTAGGTGATGTAATGATGCAGTGTGGAGAGAGAAGGTGTGATAACCTTCAAAGAGACGTCAGGTGTCCACAGTGATGATCTGATCCTGAACCTGTCCTGTTGTTTTTTTAACCAGTAACAGCTTCAAGAAGACGCAGCCTCTCGTCCTGCTGGCCAAGATCGATGACAAGCTGGAGCAGTACGCCCACGCTGTGGAGGTCAGCTCACACTACAACACACACACTAACTTATTTCCTCTAATCTAGGACAGGACATCACATCCTTAAGCCACAGCGTTATCAATGGGGGTTCAGGAGACTTCCACAGGTGTGTAAAGGGAAGTAAAGGTTAATATCTCTGACTGTGAGGAGTTAATTTGGAGTTGTTCAGATGACACCACTGAATATGGCAATAAAGGGATCCATTTTTATCTGGACTCCTAAAACCTTTGTTAAAAATCATAACAAGTCAGTCCAGAGTCTAACTAGTCTGAGGCAGAGGACGAACGTATGACTCAAATTACCCGATGAGGCGTGGCGTCTGTCACATTGGTCTGGAACATTAGGATTTGTGTCAGGTACTTGATATTTGCTGAAATGGACTCTGTAAAACCTTGTAGTGAAGAAGCTGCAGCCTGACACAAGGAGCAGTTATGCACAACTTTGTCTCATTATTGATCTGCCAGATTTGCCCCAAGCTCATACCCTCGAGCATTTTTGTTTCTGACAACCAAACAAGTATCAGGAACCATGGGTTGGTCATAAATATTGGATATTAGTGTTTTCTGATGAGGATTAAAGGTCAAGAGGTCACCTCATGGCTGAAGAGGCACAGTGTCTGATTTGAAAGTAGAGAAATCGATGGGCTGTAGGTAAATTAAAATCTGAAGATGAGTCTGAAATTGTTTGTCTCTTTATAGAGGTCTGTGACAGCCCTCATGCCTCCATTCTGCCAGAACAGTTAGAAGGTATTAATAAGAGAAGGGGGGAGTAGCGGCATCATGGTGGATGATGACAGGAAGTTAAAGTGAACAAGCTTTTTTTAACACTTCACTGGTTAAATATTCATAAATCCACATACAGACATAAAGAGTGACTAATAATTTCTGAAAAGAAAATGCAGAATGCTGAAATGTGGAGATACAAGGTTTCCACCCAACAGCAACAATATGAAGCTACAGCCAACAGCTGGTTAGCTTAGCTTAGCATAATGACAGGAAACAGGGAGAGGTACCTACCTGGCTCCGCTCAGAGGAAACAAGATCCACAGATCAGCTTCTTTAAAGCTCACTGCTCACTATAATGCTAAGCTAAGCTAAGCTAAGCTAACTGGCTGCTGTTTGTAGCCTTATATTTAACAGACTGATGCTAACGAGGTCTCTGGAGTGAGTAGGAATGGTAAAACCACCAGTTCAAAGTGTCCTCTGGTGTTTTCTGCTCACTGAGAAGCTGCTGATGAACTTTTGGACTCTTATTGTTTAAAACCAGCTGAAGGTCAAAGAGCAGCTCTGACCCCTTTTGTGCTGAGGTCACAAATCTCTGTCACACCTGGGCGATGACATCACAGCGCTGACAGATTTACGGCAGGAACACCCGACATTAGGACCTCTTTATTTTTACTTTTCCGTTCTCCGTTTGTTCTCCTCACCTCAGGCTGATTGACAGCACGCCCAACGACCTGCAGGTTAACTCAACTCAATAAAGCAATAAAGGACAAATTACAGATGTGAAGAAGAAAGAATATTCTTACCATAAACCAGTCGAGTCGAGATGCTCTTTATTCCCACATAATTCATCTATGGCACTCTAAAGTACGGATGTTCAATGATGCCAACACTGAAGTAGAAAATAAGTTTGAACTGAGCTTTGGTTTTCATTTGCACATGATATATGTTAAACTGGTTTTCATTTTCATATTGGGAAAATACATAATTTGAACCAAAATTAAATGAAATCTGAATTGACCAATCATACTGCATCACAGTTAAAATTGCTGCATTGGCTCCCCGTGCGCTTCAGGATCGATTTTAAGGTTCTTTTATTAGTTTTTAAATGTCTTAACATTGTATGAAAAGTGCCATATAAATAAAGTTGATTTGATTTTGATTTGATCACACTGCTATAATGGTAATGAAACTTACAGAAGATGCAGACAATTTAATCTGAAGACAAAAAAAAAAAAAAAATACAAATAGTCTGCACCTGGCTTATTTTTAATTCAAAACTAAACTAAATATACATACATATATATATATATATATATATATATATATATATGTTTATGTCAAGATTCAGGATTATGAAAAGTAATCACAGTCAAAAAAATAAAAGAAACATTGCTGATGACAAAGTTTAATAGTAATAATGAAACAGAAAGACCCACGAGGAGAAACATGGTAAAAGCAAATATCATGGGAAGGAAGATAAAACAAAGAATAAATGAAAACAGCGATGAAGTCAAATATTACCAGACATTTTAACAAACATTTAAGCATTTTAAAATGTTGTTTGAAAGACTAAACTTTCCTCTAAACTGAAGACAAAACTGATTTCATCAGTATTTAGAGTTTAAAATATGTAAAACAGTTAACTAATAAATGTTGAGGTGTGTTGCTGCTCTCTGTTTGATCAGAAGTTATAATTCTCTAAAGACATGAAAGTTATGAGTTTGTCATATGACAGTGTGTCTGGACACTGAGCCATGGTTGTTGCTGTTGTTGCTGTGCAGAACTCCCAGGAGACCCGGGCAGTGAAGGCATCACCACCCGACCTGCACAGCTCACCTGAGGTCGTCATCTCCAAGAAAAACCTGTTTGAGGCCGGAGAAGTTTGGAGTCAGAGTCCCACTAAAGGAGCCACCTGCAAGGTAAGAGAAGCCTTTTGGAGACCTGGTTACTTCCTGCCCCAACAGGAAGTCTTGTAAACGGCCCCTCCAGACTGTCAGGTGATAATCAAGAGAAGCCAGTTTGAGTTGAAGGAATCCTGATGTCTTTACTGTTTCTTACATGTGAACGTGTGCACAATAGATACTGTAGTTAACACACAGTGTGAACACATGAAGGTGGCTCATTTGTATCTGCAATAACTAAACATGAAATCTGACTAAAGCTCAAACAGGGTCATGTTCACAACTAATGTGGCCCAAGGCAACGCGCTTTCAATCCAAAGTTGTGGATTATCAGTGCTTGTGTAACCGGTGGTGTCTGACTCTGCATTGTGTGTGTTGTGTTGGAGGAAGAGACTCAGACGTGGATATCTTTGGAGGCAGTTTCCATTTAATCTGACAGAAGCAGCATTAATACAAAATCCTCCGGTCAGTCACGTTGTCTTCCATAAAACGTGCCCCTACACAAATTAAATGACACTGACATATGTTGTAGTGTATCGCAAGCACTTGACAACAAGTTTAAGCTAGCCAGTAAACTAAACATGTAAATAACAGAGGCTAAACACAGACTGCAAGGCCGCTTACCTCTCCCACGGAGATCAACAACAAAAGAGAAGAGGAAAAGGCGCAGAGACACTAGTTACAGAGGGCAGTGTCACACTGTATGGTAAACGTAGGGGTACAGTCTCAAATTAAAGTTCCACATAAGTGACTCGGAGGCCTAACGTGTCAGGTATTATCTAAAATAAGTAAAATAAACTTAAGGTTACACAGATTTTGTGTAATTATAACACAGTAACTAATGTACATTTTCTTTTACACATATTGCTGCTGCATAATTGATCCTGTTACACTTGGGCAGTGACTTTTGTGTCAGACACAGACAGACAGAACTGTCCTTTCACATCCACATGATACGCAGCCGGGGGCATTAATACCTAACAGTGCCTGACAGATGCAGTGGGACGACAGCGTAAGTTAAGAGGGACAAAAGTCCAACAATCAGCGACTTTCACTTCCAACATGAAAGTAAAGCCCAACCCTGGTATTTTTTCCTATACCTAACCACGTGTGTGTTTAGTTGAAGGGAAAAATCAATTTGCTGTGTTGTACCAACGCTTTTATTTTGAAAGAGACTGTATGCAAACTGTACATTTCCTGTGAAAACAGAAGTGTATTTTGAAAATACACAATGCATGTAACAGGCTGAAGTTGAGACAGCGTCCCAGAGCGTCAACAACCAACACACCCAGGGTGCTTTAACTGAGTCTGTGAAGGTGCCGTCAGAGAACAAACAGACAGATCAGATCTCTGCAGATCATGTTTGTCAGTTTGGCTGAACTCAGAGCTCCACCGTCACGCCTCTATTTAAACTCCTGACAGACGCCCCGACTCTCTCGTGTGTTAAATATCAGTCTGTTTTATTGGAGCTCTCTGAAGTCAACAACAAACAAGCACACTCGAGTTTAATGGAGGCGGTGACGGAGCTCTGAGCTGAGATGTGAGCTCTGAGTGTGCAGCTCTCTGTTTCACTGGAGGGTTCTAGACTGTGGTGTATTCAGACTGAATTAAACATTAAAATACAGAGAAGAAGCAGGTTTTCTCTGCCTAGTTTGTACGACGTGTCTGGAATCAATCAGATCGCTCACATGTTTTATCTGTTTCTTAAAAATCAAGCTGAGTTTGGTTGACGATGGTTCTGGTGAAGGTGTTTTGTTTCACACATTAAAATGCTGATAGAACAACAGTTATATGAAACCACCTGCACCTCTGAAAATCAAATCCTTTCCAACCTAATCTGACCCAAACTTAACTTTCTGTCTGGATCAGGACACTGAGGGGCTGAAGGTGGGCGTGGCCAACAGGATCACTCAGTGGGTGAAGGGTCCGTCTGACAGCAGCAGACAGCCGCTCAGCAAACCAGCAGTAAGTCACAAACACAGCAACATGACGACAGGTCAAACAGCTGCAACAGAAACATGCTGCTGTCACACTGATGCATAAATTATATCCGATGACGTCACATCAAATCACGGGAGACGTTTCACTGCAGGATGAGTATTTTTACAGCTGATGCTTTAAGTCAGTTTTGTTGTTAACACTGTTACTGAACATAATTAGGGTCATGAATGTATTTTACTTGTAATGGAGTATTTTGACATTGTTAACTGAAGTAAAGGATCTGATCTTGCTCGAGTGACCCCTCGTGATGCGTTCAGGTGCAGCTTAAAGGTTTGTTTTGCGAGGTTTCCCTCTTGTGGAGAAAAAAGAAATAACAATCTTGAAACAGCTTCATTTGCTGCACCTGGGATGGATTTCTTTTAATTACTTTTATTTATTTATATTTAAATTGTATTTATTTAAATGTCATATTTATATTTCATTAATTTATTCAATTTTATTCATTTTGTTAAAATATATTATTTATGAAATTAAGCGGGTGAAAAACAAACTTCTGTTGAATTATTTTAAATTACTGCAGTGAATATTTTATTTTATATCTTATATTTACGTTATTTATTTACATTTTATATTTATTTTTTATTAATGTATTCAAATTTACTTATTTCATTATTTCATTAAAATATTTTATTTATGTAGATTATAAACAAACTTCTGGTAAATGATTTTAAATTACTGCAGTGAATGTTTTATTTATTTATATTTTGTATTTATATTTTATTAATTCATGAAATTTTATTAATTTTTTGAAATATTTTATTTATGAAATTAAGTGGATGAGAAACAAACTTCTGTTATTTTAATTTACTGCAGTGAATATTTTTTTATTAATATTTTTTATTCAAATTTTATTCATTTACGTTTTATATTGATATTTTATTTATTTATTTTATTTTATTTGTGAAAATGAGTGGATGAGAAACAAACTTTTGCTAAAATATTTTTAAATAACTGCAGTGAATATTTAGAAACCACAAAAAATTAAATAGTTTTTGATAGTTTTAGGTCGGAAAAATACATTTTTCTTAACAACAGAGATGTTTTTATTTAATGCTGATCATTTTTTGATATATCTTCCATGTTGCACGTCCGTATTCAGGGACGTAGCACCAGAATCTTTGCCCTTTGTATAAGCAGTCTCTGTAGGCCTTTCCTCTCTTGGTCCATGTCTCTCTCACACACTTTTTGAAAATATTTTTTCTAAACAAAGTCAGTTTGACGACACCATGACAGTTGCTTTGTAGCTTCTGATGCATCTTCTGATCATTGATTATTGATTGATCTGTCAGGACGTGAGACCTGGAGATGTGATGCAGAAAAAGAACATGTGGGAGATTATTGGAGACTCGACAGAGAGACCCAGGCAGAGACCCAAGGTGAGCGCGCACACACACACACACACACACACACACACACAAATACAAGTGAATACAAAACCTTTCCCCTCTCTACAATTGTTTTCATTTATTATTTATATTATTTATCATCTATTTCAGTTAATTCAGTCTTTTGAGAGTTTTTAATGACAACATTTTGGAAAAACACTTTTATTTTTCAGCTGCTGAGGTTTTCATATATGATGGGTTTGTATTCAGTGTTTCTTCTCATGATGATAAATCATTTTAGAGCGCTCAGACAGTTTATATATTTTTTTCTCTTCAGGGCTCAGCAGCTGGTAAAAAGTACAAATTTGTGGTCACTGGTCACGGCAAATATGAGAAGATCCCCGTGGATGATGAGAACGGAGGAGAGTTCACTAACGGAGAGTCCGGTAAGACCACAGACAGGAAGTGTTCAAAGTGTCTCTGAACATTTCCCAATATACATGTGAAAACTGTTTGTATGAGTGAAAACATATCAACACGTGAATATAAAGGTTTATTCCTCTGGTGGGGTTCAATACCTCAGAGGAGCCATCAAGGAAACACTGAATGACAGAAATCAGTTGGTACTGGATGGATGGATGGATGGATGGATGGATGGATGGATGGATGGATGGATGGATGGATGGAGGGTTAGGGAGAGTTGCTGTTTCCAAACACATGCACTCTGGAAACCCTGATGGACTAAAGAAATCTGAATAACTTAGCATGTATTCATTTTTTTCCCTGTTAAAGGGTTTTTTTGGGGAGTTTTTCCTGATCAGCTGTGAGGGTCATAAGGACAGAGGGATGTATGCTGTAAAGCCCTGTGAGGCAAATTGTGATTTGTGATATTGGGCTTTATAAATAAAATTGATTGATTGATTCAAGGCATAGACATATCTTGTGACTTTATGATGGCTTTAGAGGTAAAGGAGGGGGTCGCCATCTTTATTTTGGTCTTTTGTGTTTATCATGCCGATGCAGCTGAATGAATTACAATCGACTGTGGTGCTCATGGTTACATCTGTATGTGCCATTTAAACAGCTAGCCAACATTAGCTCAGGTGGGCAGCCACATACATTACATTACAATACATCATGGGTGTTTACATCTGGACTGGGCTTTTTAATCATAGTTTTACGGTGTATTGTATTTGTGTGCTACTTACTATTTTGACAATAAATAGAATTCAGCTTTGGGTATGTGTGGTAGGAGATGTGTGGAGAGGAGAGCTGATTCGTGACGACCTGCAGGTGTGTCTCTGAGCCTCAGATCACTCCACAGGTGAATCAGCTGTGGCTGATTCTCTGCCTGAAAACAAACTGCTGTTTAACTGAAGCCCAAACTGGAAAGAATTCACTGGTCGAACAGTTGAATCACATCAAACTTTATTTTGCAGCGTATGTTTGTGCAGGATGATAGTTCAGTCCTTCACATAAGAAAACAAAAGAGTTCAGTTTAAAAAACAAAACACAGACTAACTGTAACTAATTACTGACAGCTGTCTGTAAAACACCTTCAGCAGCACAGATGAATGTAAACTTAAGATTTTAAATGCGCTCTTTCATATTTCATTCTTTATTCTTTTTTTCTGGTTTTTCAGTTCAAAGCTCGAAAACAAACAAACAATCTGGCATGTTTTTCAATTATTGAATTTTTCTTACATTGAAAATTAAACTCATGAGTGCGACACAGACCATGAATGATTGGAAAATCTTCCAGAGCACTTCATTCACATGCATTCAGAAAATAATTGCATTTACTTTAATAGAAAAACAAGTTCTGCTCTTGTTTTCTGAATTAACAAAATACAATCATTGTTGATTCAGGGAAAAAACAAGAAAAAGAAATAAAATAATAATAATTCAGTTTATATTTATATAAATATATTTGTTTCTTTATTCTAGTTTTTCAGTCCAGCACTCCAAAGATGGAAAACAGGGAAACAAACAAACAAAGAAAGTCTTAATTTTTCATTGATCCGACATGCTTCCCAATATGGATTTTTTTATTTTATTTTTACATGGAAAATTTAACTCATAAGCATTACACAGACCATTAATGATTCCAATATTTTCCAGAGTACCCCATTTAGGTGCATTCAAAAGAAAAATGCATTCACTTGAGAAAAGAAAAAATCACCTACTATTTATCTGAAGTGATAAAATTCTTGAATGAATTTAAGAGATAATACTTTTGTTAATTCAGCGGGAAATAAACTAGAAAATGAAAAACCTTTTAAAAAATCAGAAAAAAAAATCAGATTTTTTTCCTTAAAAAGGTCTCTCATATTTCTGAGATAATAATTAATTCAGTTACACGTGGCAAATATTTTATTTCTCAAGTGAATGTATTGTGTCTCTGTAGGTGCGGTCATAAAAACAAGAAAAATAACTTTACTGAACAGAAATGATCTTAACTGCTGCTTCAGTGTTGAAACTTTGGAAACACAGATGAAGTCAAGATGAAGGAAACTATCAAAAATAAAAAACAAAGTCCAGCACACACATTAGAAAGAACATTAGAAAAAAAGACCTAACACTAGAAGAATAGTTTGGATTATTGCCCACGCTACCTCACAGTCCTCTAAAATCTTGACCTTTAACCCCACAGGTCACTATCACACTGACCTCCATCACAGTGGAGGCTGCTCATCTTTGTTCTTCTGAACTTAATCAAGCGTTTAAGTCGGTCAGCTCTTCAAGTCACAATGAAAACAAACATTCCCTCAGCGGATAATTGTTCATTGAAATATTTTTAAATTGGAGAAATATTAGGGTCACCTGTCTACACAGGTTTAATGTCTCGTGCACTATATTTATACATTTTTAACTATTCTTTTATTTGGATTTATTATTTGGGAATTCTGAGAGTGAATTTTATCCGCTGTGTGGCAGGGGTGGGGAAAACTTTGATTGTGTGGAAACATCGTATCTTCACACGGTATCTTCACAAGTATTGATTTTTTTATTATATAAATGATCAATAATACAAGTACAGATTGAACTTTAGGTAGCTCACTAGAATAATATAATCGATTGCTTTTTCAGTCCACTAGAAACGTGTTTTTTTTCCTGCTGCAAAAAAATGAGTGAAATGAGATAAACAGACTGGAAACTTTATCTTACCAGATAAAACAGATGCTAAAAAAGTTTTGATTTGGGGACATAATTTACAGTTGAAAAAAGATAATAAATTGCACCATATTTAATCGCAATACTCGGCATATTGCAACATATGTAAAATCCTAATAATATTGTATCATGTGTTGACTGTGTTGGTGACCTCAACATCCAGTCCACACCATGTAACACTACTTTCAGCTAACAGTCCCACAATGCAACATGCCGTTTATAAATGTGTAATTGACGTTAGGAAGTCTGCTGATGGCAGATTTTTTTCTCTTTATGAGAACATTATAAAGCTTCAAGATGAGTGAGATTGATACTGTACATTTATATATTCATCTCGCAATGGCTCTTTACTTCTTTGACAATAAATGAAATTCAAATTTCTCCTGTCACAAAAAATATGTGAAATGACAACAGCCTCTTCCATCACCTCAACCATCACTGCATTACTGTGTTAAAATTACGTGCCAGCACCACAGAAACAACGCTTATGCAAAGTCAATCATGTTCGCGGTTTGAACACATTGTTAAAATTGTGAATCTGTTGCAGTTTGGTTAGGGTTAGGGAAAGATCTAGGTTTCAGTAAAACAAGTATGTGCGGACCGTAAAGTGACATAGTTAGGTAAAGATACACAAGTACGTAATGTTTAAATACCCAACATTGAGTTTTGGTATCACAAGGGACAGAAACAGTGGTCTCCTGTGTGAAAGTCCTGTGTTTGTTTGACCTGTCTAATCAATACCAGACCCCCTGTCACCCTTTATGCCATCCGTGACAATGTCCAGGGAACTCATGTGTCCACCACAACAAAGGATCCTAATTGACTTTCCATTGACATTTTTTCCATGCTTGTTTCCATGCCTGTAATTTTAACACATTACATGCCACCACCAGGTAAAGTGGTAATAAGAGGTTGTGTTCATTTCTCTGTGAGACCAGGCTGCCTCTCCATCTAGTCAAACCTCTTCTTTGTGTGTGTCTAAAGCCCCTTTCACACATGCACTGCAAACCTGAAATTACCTAGACATTACCCAGAGGAGCTGTATGTGAGAACACAAATGTCACATCTCACGAGTACAAGACTGTGTAATATCTGACTGAGCCCATGTGAATAGGGCAGGCATTAGAGTGCTCCTGGGACGACTTTTCTCCGTCGGCCAAAATGGAAATTAGCATCATCCTGGTTTCCTTGTCAAAAAGCCAATGGGATTTTTCCACTGGATTTTGGATTATTGCAGAAAATAAGCTCTGTGGCAAACAAACATTTATGATACTTACACATTCTGTTCAGGATACTGTGCAAAAATAAACACCACTTTTATTATTTATGAAGCCAAAGTGCAATCATCAAAAGTAAAATGCATAAACAAATATAAACAAACTATGCTATGGTTGCATGGTTTAAAGTCGCGACCACAAGTAGGCTGTAAAGCCACAGTCGGCGTGATGATGTTCTGTAGTTTCATTTAGCAACTTCTTAGCACCTGATTTTTTCAAGACAAACTTCAAAATAAACAACTGGGGTACATACTGACTTATTTTATGTCGTAGAACAAAACGTGAAAGTCTCTTAAGCTTGTGTCACCACAGACCTTATTTCAGACATCTAACCAAAAACACATTAAAAAACCCACTGACTTTCAGACGAGGGAACCAGGAGTGCTAAAATGCTAACTCAGTTCCAGATTTTAGGGCTAACTTCTGTTGTCTGGAGAATTCACAGCAAGAGAGGGGGCATATGGATGATGTTTTTATCATGTGGCTCATGCAAACCCTGAAGAAAACAAACAACTGCGGGTAGAGAACAAGGGTTGTTTGGTCATTTCCACTAAGATGGCATTGAAAATGTCTAACTGAAGAGATGTCAAGATTTGGAAACTTCTGTCAGTAAGGGCCGTCGTGGAAATCGTCAGACAAATTTAAGGAATGGCAAGAGACTGTTGTTTATAACCAAATTACGAACTGTCTATGTGACTGCGGTGAAGTCTGCGTCATGTCCTGCCTCCTGCACGCTCTAACCAGACGCCATTCCTCACCTAAACCAGATTATTTCCATTAGTGAGAATGCTTCTGACACAGATGTCTCTTGTTGTGTGCTACACGAGTGAAAGGGAAACTACAGATAATGTCCGACCTGATTCTGCAGACATTGTTGAGAGTTTGTATGAGAAAACGGTTTAAATGATATCCGATTGGTGCATTCTTTTAATTGATCCGTCACTGCATTATCACCCTGATTGAGCAAGCTGAAGGTCAAATTAATTTTTAAAATGTCATTTCATTGTGACTTGAAGAAAGTTAAATCACAAAACAAATACCTACAGTCTATCAAAACTTTCAAAAATCATGTAATACTCTACGTACGAAGTGTTTACCCTGAGGCAAGTAGCACCATTTTGAAAAAAAAATTGGATATTTGAATAATCACTGAAGATAAAACAGAATTTAGGAATAACAGGAATAATTTGTCTTAAAATCATTAACTTTATAAAAGATTTTAAACTTGTTTTGCCTATTATGAATACAGATATTATAAATAAAATATTAATAATTCACTATTTGATTTTTTTTAACTAAAAGTTCAATCTTGGTTGAACTACTGTGTATCAATGATCAGTCTCTGTTTCACAGATCATTTTCTGTACAATAACCAGATATTTTCAAATCTCTAACTTGATCTATGTTTAATTGTGAACGTGTGATGAAAGGAACAAATGAGAAGCTTCAAATTTACTGAAAACATAAACACTTTAATCTGATGTGACGTCTGAATGACTTTAAGACAAATGTAGCTCTCTCTCTTTTTCCAGATAATTCACAAATACAAACATTTAACATCCAGACGACCAGTCACACGAATGCAACACAAAGCATTTGTCAAGTATAAAGTTCAGAGCCGACTTTTCTACAACACAAACGTCATTTGTTTAACACAAAGACTAAGATTTCTGCACCTGTACATAAAACATATCAGAACTTTTTTTTGTTTGTTTTTCACATTTTCATCCTGGCACTTTATTATATTAGCTTAAGTAGCAGCGAACCCCTTTGCTGTTCTATTAAAGTCTTTTGGTTCCTCGTCTTTACCTTTCCGCCCAATCAGACCCATTTCAAAAACAGTTGAAATTTTTGTCACAGGCCTCGACGCCGCCTCTCTAAGCTTTTTAGCATCAAACTTTGGACTAAAAAGCAGCACAGGCAGCCGGAAAGCGAATGAAGGTATCTCTTTCGACTCGTCCTTCCCCTCTTTGTCCTTCTTCTTCTCCTCCTCGCTTTTGTTTAACTCGATCTGGTGCATGATGTTCTCTTTAGAGGAAAACATTTGGAAGAGGACGGCGTCCCACATCTTTGTTGCTATGGGGGCGCCTTTGGTTTGGTTCTCGTCCTGAGTGCCAGTTTTGTCAGCAGCCTTCTCGTCAACCTTTTTCGCCTCGCTCTGGTCCTGCCCAGTGGCCTCCTTCTGAGGGCCTACCTCTGGAAATTTGGGCTCCTCCTGCTCCACCACCATGTGCTTCTTGAGTCGGGACCAACCACTGACTTTGGATTTCAATCCCTTTGGCTTTTGTATGACTTTAAGAAGGGGCTCAGCTTCTGGGAGGGCTTCCTCAGCTTCCTTTTTTTCAGGTACAGATTTAACTGCTGAGTCTGGTTCTGCTTTCTTTTCTTCTCCTTTGTCTTCACTTCCTGTTGGCTCAGCTGCCTTAAAGTCTTCGACCTTAGTCTTGACGGCAGCTACAGGTTTCGCTGGCTCTTTTTTGTCTGAGATGTCAGCTTTTGTCTGAGTTGCAGATTTCTGCACTTTATCTTTGCCTAAAAGTTTTCTCACTGCCTTCAGAGGATCCTGGTCGTCCCCTTTAGGCAGAGGGTGTTTGGCTTCAGAAGGAGTTGTTGGTTTGGCAGCTTCTTGAATTTGTGCTTCCACCTTCGGTTTCACAGGAGTTTTCTCCTCAGCTGTTGGAGGTTTAGCCTTTGGTGTTTCTTGAATCACTGTTATTTCTTGTTTGGCTGCACGCTGACTTGATACTGAACTTGTCTTTTGTGTTGTTCCTGCGGTGTCAGATGCCTGTGAAACAATAATAGCAGGGATCAAGGGGGTGGTGCCAGTCTCATCTCTCACGTGGGGTTTATCTACATCTTTGGGGGTCTCTTTGGCTTTAGACACCTCAGACATAGATTGTACCTTCACAGATGGTTCTTGGCTAGGTGTTTTACGTTCTGCTGGTTCCTCTTTTGAAGTTTTAACCTCCACCTCAGTTTGCAGCTTAGAACCGGAGACAGCAAATGCTGGAGTGTAAGTTCTGATTCCACCGTAAGCAGCATATTCAGCCGGTGTCAATCCACGGTAGCCAGACTTTGGTTTTTGAGCCACTTGGGTCGGAGTTTTAGGTTTCTGAAAGGCTACAGGTGATACACCGGAAGGTGATGTCCCATATGTAGGTGTCTTTGGTCTTCTATAACCAGGTGATGTGGTCATAAGTCGGGATGCCTCATATGTTGGAGTCTTGGGCCTCTGATTGCCGTAAGAAGTCACCGTTGGTGTCTGTAGCTCAGACATTGGACTTTTAGGTCTTTGAGAGCCTGCTGGAGCAGTTTGTCTTGTCAGATCAGGCTCTGATTTTGACTTTGTAATTGTTTGTTGGATTGGTTTAACTGGAGGTGTCATGTCCAAATGAATGTCCCCATTCAGTATCGTCTCAGCAGGTTCAGGTGTTCTTGACCTCTCTGGCTCTACTGTGATTGGTGACACAGCAAACAAGAGAGGATTGGGTTTTGAGACTTCAAAGACAGGTGTTGCAGCCCGAGTCATATAGTATGCCGGGGTTTTAGGTCGTCCTGTTGGTGTTCTTGATGTTTGAAACTCAAAAGTTGGTGTAACTTGGCTTTCAGATGTTGGGGTACCTCTTTTGATTTCAGATGTTGGGGTAGCTCTTTTGAATTCAGATGTTGGGGTAGCTCTTTTGATTTCAGATGTTGGGGTAGCTCTTTTGATTTCAGGTGTTGGGGTGGCCCTTTTGTTTTCAGGCGTTGGGGTAGCCCTTTTGATTTCAGATGTTGGGGTAGCTCTTTTGATTTCAGATGTTGGGGTAGCTCTTTTGATTTCAGATGTTGGGGTAGCCCTTTTGATTTCAGATGTTGGGGTAGCTCTTTTGATTTCAGATGTTGGGGTAGCTCTTTTGATTTCAGATGTTGGGGTAGCTCTTTTGATTTCAGATGTTGGGGTAGCCCTTTTGATTTCAGATGTTGGGGTAGCTCTTTTCATTTCAGGTGTTGGGGTAGCCCTTTTGATTTCAGACGTTGGAGTGGCTCTTTTCTTTTCAGCTGTTGGAGTTATGCTTGTAATAATCTCTGCTGTTGGTGTAGTGCCTCTTTTAGGTTCTGGGGTTGGTGTTTTCCTCTGGGGGTCTGTGCCCAGTAAAGGAGGCAGAGCCGTTGGTGTTGCACCTCTTTTAACCTCAGATGTTGAAGTCAGATCTTTACTTTGAGGTACTGCGCTGCCAATAGCAGTTAATCCAGCTGTGTCATACACTGGTGGGGTCCTGGATGACTCGTAGTACGATGTGGTTGCCGTGTACATCCTAATTTGAGGAACATCAAACATCGGTTTGGGCGATCTTGAAGGTTCCGTTGCTTTGAATGTTGGACGTGGACTTTTGCATTTGAGCGTGGTCAACACAGTGAGAGGACGAATCACAGCTTGACCCCCAGTTGCTATATAAGGAGTTGGACCTGGACCTTTTGGCTGTAGGGTTCCTGCAGCAGCAGTAGGTCTTAGGTCAACATGAGTTTCAGCAAATGTGCTAAAAGCTGGCATTTTCCCTTCAGCAGCTGGAGTTGTTGTCTCAGGTACAGAGGAGGCTGGCAGAGGTATTTTGGGCACCTCCAGCTCGGCAACTGGCCCTGGAGCTGTTGAGACTCCAGGAAGGTGGGTTGATGCAGAATATGAAGAAACTATGGTAACGTGCTGTGAGTAAGAATATGACGGTGTCGCCACTGTCTGAGGTGAGAACCTCGCTGCTTTGCCGTAAGCTGCACGCTGTGGGTAAGGGGACGCCACATGTTGATACAGCGGCCTGATGGTGAACCGTGGAGGCTGCTGAACATTGTAGAGGCTGAACGGTGTCTCTGGAGTCTTAGGAGGGGTGGAGTGGTCACTGTGCTCAAGGTCAGGACTTGCTTCGTTCACAGGGGAAAGGCTGGAGCGGAAAGGTGCAGCGGACTGCGATGCTTGAGCGGAGGCCTTTTTCTTAGCAGTTCTTTTGAGGAGCTTCTGAAGCCGAACATTGTCTTTTCCAGGCTTGGGCAGCAGGGGGGGAGGGTACTGCTGGGAAAGCAGGCCCAGCTGGGTGACAGTACCATAAGCGACAGCCATGAGCGCATCAGCACCCTGTGGAGAAAACAAAACAAAAACTGTTAGAAATGGGACATTCATAGCAAGTTATGATCAAAGCATTTGTCAAGTTAAAAGTTCAGAAAGTTCACATTTCTTACTATCTGAGACTAAAACCTAAGAACTGAACTTCATTTTTGTTTCCAAGATTCCTGCACTTGTACCATAAGTTTTTTTTTAATATAGTTTCAAGAGGTTTAAAATGTCTTTGTGAGCTTTTTCTCTGGCGCAGTGCAAACCAGCCTTGCAGCCTGATTTTGATCAGATCGGTCTATTGTCAGTTCTGAATCATATGAAAGACTTTAACTTCTTAGATATCTGTGAATCTTTAGCAGTGATTTCATCCTGAACAGGAGCCAAAAAATAGAAAATCCAACCACTCGAATCATCACTTTTTAAAATGCTGACCCACTTTTCCTCCTGTTAAATCAAACATCCTGTGTATCCTTAACCGATACCCCACTGTGTTGCAGTAAAGAAATATCCCTTAATGTGATCGGCTCAACATCCTGTTACAGCTGCCAATGCATCCATCCTGTTTGTTCAACCTAAAGGTGTTAGAACTTTCCAAAATAAATAAAGTTAATTAAATTGACGTGGACCATTTTATGATATATTCATATTTAACCTTTTATTTTTGTGTCTTTTGCAGATTTATATCATGATAATTACTGAGGAGGTGTCGTCTCTTCAGGTCGAACAGAAGCAGCCATTCCACACGTCATTTCATTTCATTTATATCCAATAAATCACTTTTTCCGACTCTCTCAGATGAAGAATACAAACCAACAGTTCAAGTCCAAAAGATTTTATCATCAAATGTCTATATTTGTTCACTTTCCTCCTTGCTTTTGTTTTTTCTGACATTCTGTTTCTGTTATTATGTATATATCTGACTGTGAGCTTTAAAGTTTCTGTATTCTTCTCGACAACAGTGTTTAGGTGAACCATTCCTAACGTCTGGTTTGTCCACGTATGATGGTGTGTTGGGAAACTTAAGTCTTTAGAATAGTAAAAGTTTACATACAGAGCTCCGCAGAGACACATTTTGTCAATATTAACACTAAAAGTATGAAAACTGAGTTTATCATGTCTCAGATTATTTAGTGCAGCCACGTAGAAGAAGGTAACTGTAACATCTCAACAACCTTTATCAATCAACACAATCAAACAACTTCCTGTGTGTTTTTATCAGCTCTGTCTCTGTACTACTGCAGATGTTTTTCACCTTTAATATCCATGTACTGAGATTTCTGATTGTAAGTGTTTATAACCCCTTTTCTTAAATAAATTAAATCATTTTCTACTTTTTGCAGTGTCCTCTTTATCAAACTATTTTTGCCTAAACACAACTTTATAACCTTTTACATCTGAAATGCTCACTAATATTGCAACATAAGTAAAATTACATAGCTTGAGTTTAGGAAAAAGAAATATGGCTGGGCGTTGTTACGTTAAGTGGATTGGGTTTAGGCAACTAAAATTATGTATGTTAGGTTAAGGAAATTAAAGTTACATTGGTTAGGTTCAGGAAAAGAAATGTAGTTGGGCTTTGTAAAGTTACAGAGGGCGGGTTTAGGCAAGTTAAGTTACGTTACGTAACTTAACTTGCCTAAGTTATGTTGGTTAGGATAAGGAAAGTTAGGTTACATAGGTTTGGTTTAGGAAAAGAAACATGGTTGGGTCTCATTAGTATGTTGAGTTAAGGAAAAGTCCACTGTGGTCCTGAGCAAAATATTTTAACAACTGGCTGAATTTCCATTAAATCACTGGTGGAGATTCATGGTCACCAGAGGATGAATCCTAATGATTTTAGTGACCCTTTGAACTTTCTTGTAGTGTCACCATTTGGCCAAAATGTCCTTGACTACATAAGAAATATCAGAATGAAATTTCCTGATGACATTCCTGCTCCACAGAGGATGAACCCTTTGTTAAGTTCATGATCTTTTCTCCAGCGCCACCTGCAGGACAAACCTCATATCTTTGCTCCACAACCAGCAAAATTTTAGATGTAGCAAAATCTTTATTCTCTATGAGGGATCTGAGTTGTTAAAAGAAAGTAGTTTGAAAGTAATGTACCAAACTGCTTTGGCTTAAGCATGTACTTAAATTCAATTAAAGTAAGAACTGTTCATCTAACATGTAAGTTCATCGGTAAACACTGAAGCAAGCAAATAAGTCATGAAGTGCTTTACAAAAAGAAACACTGTTAACCCTTTACTATAACCATTATCAGTAAATGTTATACAGATAGTTAATTAAACTTTTGGTAATAGTTATGCTACTTCTAACAAACAGTGAAATGATAATTATCATGTTTACTTATTATTAATTGTACTATAATATATGTAATTTTAACTAGTTGCACATGTTATAACATTTTATATACTCTATTGAGAATTTATTAATGATTACCAAATGATATTTAAACCTTTAAGAAATTGTAAGAACATCACATAGATTGATATTTATAACACTTTGTGAATGGATAATAATTGGTTTGTAAACCATCTATAAACATTAATTGGACAGCCATTATGTAGCAGTGTTTATATATACAGTATTAACCATTTAACAGGGTGTTATAATCATCAGTTGCAGCTTCATAATTGTATTTAAATTGTCAACACACAGTTATTAACCAGTAAAAAAGTGTCACAAATACCTGGTGCATCTATGTAAGTAATGTTTATAGATGTTTCAGAATGTTTTACAAACAATTGCTTAAAGGTTTACGAATCATTTGGTAATCAATAACAAATATTTGATCTAGTATACAGTATAGTATTCAGTATTTATAATGCATGCAACAACAAACTGTTAAAATAATATAAATTGTTGCATTACTATAGAACATGTTAATAATTATCATTTAATCACTCGTTAACAGTAAAATAACTTTTAACTAAAGTTTAATTAATCAGTTTACCAATTGTTAATGATGGTTATTATAAAGTATTATCAAAACATTAAACAGAATGTATAGATCAGAGTTTAACAGAATATAAATAGGATGAAAATACTTTTTTTATTTTCAAATTTTCAAATTGAGCATATAAATATAAATGCAGTAAAAGCACAAATACAAAGAAAGACAAAATGTTCTCTGCCTACAAAGAACACAACATAAAAGTCAGTAATTTGGGTTTAAGAGGTTTTATATGCAGTTCTAAAACATCCGTAACTCCAAACAGATGCAGTGAGAATGACCGATCCTGTTTGTGTGAGTGCTGTTTTTAAAACCCAGAGATCATCGCTGCGAGCTGTAAAAGCAGCAGGAGAATTGAGCTGAAGTCTTCCTGGATGATGTTACAGCCTCACAGCTGATCCTGGGAGCTTTTTACTCTGTCCTAATTTAGTTTGAAGGCAGAGAAGAGTCTCGGCCAATCATCTGCTTCCTTTTTTAAGACTCCCGGCTTTTTACAGGCTGCATCACTTTCCCGAAAACAGTAAATCAGAGAGCCGTGATGCAGATCAGATGGAGCCTCTGCAGCCTCAGCTGCCTCCAGAGCATCACAAAAACAAACTCTACGTAAGAGGAGCGCTGTGTATGACGAGTGTATAGTAACTGAGATTATATTTCAGCATCAACTGCAGTTGCATAAAGTGTGTGCATGAGTGCAGCATCAGGTCAATATGGCTGCTTATGTTTTCATGTCTGATCTTAAATTTGGCTCTGAGGATTTTGTCCTGACAGGTGTTGCAGCAACATCATGGTTCACTTATGGTTCACTTATGATCAGTGTTCAAAATTAATCATAAAGGTCTAAGGTTTAATTTAGGGTGGCGGGGTTCAACAAACAATAAGAAAATGTCAAATTATGGGACTCGTTTTGCAGGTTTAACACGACTGACACAGTTGGAAGTTAATAAAACGTCCAACAGAATAAAAAAACATATTGATGATTCAGCTGTTCTTATAGCGTTAGCAGTGGAGGAGCTTAAAATATAAAGTTTGTGCTGAGAGAAAGCTCATGTGCTCATTAAAAACAAAATGGTTCATCCACTGGGGAGCTGGACTATGATTAGGAAATGTTTGCCTTTTTTTATTTGAATGTTTCCTGTATAAAAGTGGGAAATGTCTCCTAATGATGGCACTAGAGGAAAGGGAAGGAGGTCAGATTATCCTCTGGAGACCAGGAACATCCAAAGCAAAATGTCTTGAAAATAACAAATGGCTAATGATCGTTAAGATATCAAAATCTAGATTTTAATATTTCTTGCATACATGTGGAAAACTCAGGGTCAAAATAAGTAACATATTTCATAGTTAATTTCATGTAAATCTAGCAAGTATTTCTTTGGTTATCTCCATCCTTAGCCTCATATTCCTTAACTTAAGATATTCTTGTTCTTATTTTATTTTTATCTAAGGCAAGACACCCCAAATGGAAGTATATATTTTTAATGCACTGGTTAATTTCGCGATTTTTGGGCTATTTTTCTTCCATGCATGTCTTCTTTAAAACAAGTGGAAAGAAAATGTTCAAAATACACATTTAGGTTTCATTTTGGTTCAGATTTTTGCTCTGGAAATGTACGCAAATGTTGTTGTTAATTAGAAAAGTCATTGTTTGCATAAAGTTTCAGAAAACTTGTAGTACACAAATTAATTGTCAATGGAAGTTATTAAATGTATGGAATTTTACATCATTTATCTTAAAAGGCTGTCTGAACTTCAGTAGCACTTACATACCAAACTTTACATTATTTCTTAAGGTTTTTACAGATATCATACGACAGCCTGATTTATAACATTATATTCCAAAAAACTGTCAAAATTGGATTTTTTATGGCCGTTGACACTATTTTCTCATTTATGGAGTGATTAAAGGAAATACCCAAAATCCCGTCTGTAAAAATATTTGGCTCTGATACGTCAACAAAATGAAACTATTTTGAACTTGACTTTAATCAGTGTTTGGTTTTCTGTTCTGGATATGTAGGCAAATCAGTGCATATTTATGAAGCTTCATAGTGGCATGTATTAGTTTAAAGTTTCATCCTATTCACCTGAGATGTCTCCTCTTAACCTTAACATAACCAGACAAGTCATTAGGATCAAATTCTTATTTACAAGAGCGGCCTGTTTTAAAAGAGGCGATATTTGATCTACATCAAATGTTCGATATTAAATATCGGAGAACTTATGGCTTCTTGTGAGGTTACAGTTAACCGTTTTATTTTTCAGCTTTGTCAGGATCCTTTCGTGTCTCTTCACACTTAAATACACATATAGATGTGTAAATATATCTGCTGAGGGGTGAAAGTGAATGCAGGGTATCTGACCTCATGACATCACAGCTTGACGACGCAGGATAGGGCGTCAGAAATATGTTGTCACTGGGGACACCCAATCACACGAGAGGACAAGTATTTAACATAAAAGGATGAATTTTTTTTTTTATTTCTATTTCCCCAAAAAGTAAAATAAAACAGCTCAAGAGTCATGTGACATCACAGCTGTCAGCCTGATCTTAAAATAGGAGTCAGATAAGTTTATGACGATAACTGTATAAAAACAACTGTTTTATATCCTCAGTTTGTTATGTGTGTCACCTCGGTGAAATGTAGGCCAGAGCTGCTTGTGTTTTTAAGCCGCCCCCACCCGCTCCTATCTCCCACCTCCCACCCTGAACCTGCTGCCTGTCTGACACATGAGAGCTCGCTCCTCCTTTTAAGGCTCTAGTAGGTTCGGTATTTGGAGCGCCTTCAGGATGCAAGTTCAAAAGAGGAAAGGGTAATAATAGCCGTGTAATAAAAAACCAAGTTGGTCCACAATGGCCTCCTTAAGTAAATGAATCCACCCCAAAAAGTCATTCGGTGAAGTTATGAGGCTTCACACACACAAACACAGCAAACGGTTTTAGAGTTTAGATGCAAAAAGACAGAACGTACCAGGTAAAAACTTGTTGCAGATGTTCAAGGCAGTGCTGCAGGCAGGTTCCCCTTGACGGAACAGGAGAGAACATGGATTCAGGTTCAATGTAGAATATCATACTTTATTCCCCATAATTACACAGCAGGAAGATTACAACTCAAAGCTGAAATGTGCTCATGATTCAGTCATGCCTCACTGCAGATAAATGACAGGGCAGGGTGTGATTTGAAGCCACAGGGAGTAGAAAGAGTGCGAGGCTAACACTTAGCTCAGCCCTGCTGGTGCAAAAAAAAACCACCCTGAGCTGTCCGAACACATGTCAGATCTCCGGCTGCAGAGGTGGGGGGACTCTGCATTCGACGGCAACAGCCTCCCCAACACTGCTAACAGCTTCCCTGCGCTCTATCTGGAGAATAAAAGGTGTAATTATGGCGTGTTTACCTGTGCGACTGCTGCTCGGGGGGCGGCCGGCCGGCTGCTGCCTGCTTGTCCCAGCCCGGAGTGTCAGAGCGGCAGGTTCATGTTGAGCCCAACTCGACCCCCCTTCCTACAAATGGAAGGAACAGACGCCATGGCAGTCCAAAAATAAATCCTGAGCCCTGTGAGCTGCTCAGAGTGACAGTGGAGAGAGGCGAGACGCAGCACCGACAGGCCACAGGACCTTAGGTTTCACCACCTCAGGGCTCTAAAAGTGGGGTCCGAGGGCCACCCAGGGGTCCTAGGCGGATGTACTATGGACCCGGTAGAGGGCTCCAAAAAATGAGAAAGAATTTAACTTCTCGTGATTTGAATTCTGTTGAAATAATTCAGGGGTTCTTGATGGGATTTGGAATTTCTAGTCACCCAAACATCTGAGTTGTAAAAACTCTGGAGAGATTTTAGAGGTGCTTTAGAGGTGGACATTCCGGGGTTCATGGTGGTGGTTGGGGGTCCTTCAAGGAGTTGCAGGGATATCAGAGTGGGTTCTAAACAGTCTTGAAGGTGCTGTCAGGGACTTAAGGAGTTCTTGAGTCCTATTTAAAGTTCCAGAATTTAGCATCAGTCATCACTGATGTGATTTCAAAGGTCCTAAAGGAGTTCAAAGTGTTGCAAGGTTCTCATCCCTCCTCCTAACATACAGCAAGCCAGCAAACTCTGGCGAGTGAAGTGCAAAAACTTGTCCTGATAGACTACGAGCAACATCAACATTGATTGAGGGTATCGAGCCTACGCAACGGCTTGCTGATGCTCTGAAAATGGATAGGAGGCGTGCTGAGCTTTGCCAAAATAAAGCCAGGGCAAGCAGTTATTCATACGGTCAGCACGTCAGTTAGCTTGTTTACTATGTCACTTAGCTTGTTTACTGAAGCACGGGGCAGGTTAGGACATCTTCATCGGTAAACACTGAAGCAATCTGATGTTCGAACGGTCTGTATGATATCTTATGAATTAGTGCCCCAAGAATGAATGACGTTACATCCTTAAGGTAAAGTTATGTTGTCAGTGTAAAGTTACAGAGGTAAGTTCAGGCAAGTAAAGTTATTGTGATTAGGTTTAGGAAAAGAGACATGGCGAGGACGTACCTTAAAAAGACTCAATGTTCTGTTGTTCACAGGGTTCCGAACATACGTCTCCTGGGAAGAATCCTGAAGGGTAGTCTGTGGTGTTATGACCCATGCTATGCTAGTGATGTATGTCACATGGCATATGTCATGTGACGTGACATTATGTTAGTAACAACTGTACTTTTAAAAGCCAGACCATTATTTTTTTCTAAACCTAAACATAGACCTTTTCTTGGCTAACCTTAAGAAAATAAACCTAAAAACAAACTGTTTTACGTACGTCGTAAATTTATTTTGAAAAAGATTTAAGCGCGAAACAATCAGAAACTGTACATTTCCTGCAAAAAGGGAATTGCATTTTAAAAAGTCACAATGCACGCCATCCTTGAACGTCCAAAACAGATGCAGGCTATTGCAGACTACCGTGCACGGCATTTACAAGCTGTAAACTGTAATTACGGTAATGAAAGGGGTTCAGTCTTTTTGGCTCTTCTGGGAGCTGTAATGCTGCGTTCGTGTCGTATCGTAGTTATTGTAATCATGATTTTGTGACTTATAAATAGTCAACATCCAAGTCCTGTCACATTCGGGAAACAAAAAGCTGTGATATATATTTGACTCGGGACTTAATAATATAAAAGTGGCAGAAAACAATCACAGATGCTTCACATCAAGTCTGTTGTTGTTGTAATAGCCCCTAATTTTATTGATATGGTGTTAATTGTCAATACACCATATTTTCATACAGCCAAATCTGTAATCATACAACCATCCTGATGATGTGAACACTTGCAAGTCATTAAAATCTCTACCATCCATCTCATATAACATGACCACAGCATTAGGCTCCCTAGAGTGTTCTTACAGTTTCTGAGGGGACTCTGTGGGTTCTTCAGGAGGTTCTTAGGGTTCTTATAGTGAGTTTCAGGGTACTCTTAAAACTGGTTTCACATTAGAAACCGTCCCTGTTTGCAGTGAGTCTATGAGACGCAGCAATCTCTGTGAGATGTTGTAATGGCATTGGAGGATTACAAAGGGGATTACCAAGGGTCATTGACAGGATTCCAGGGCTGGGTATGACATTCCAGATGTCTTTGAAGGGGTTCCAGGACTCTTTAATGGGATTTTTAAATTGTGGATCTGAGAGTCCTTGAGAGAGTTCCAGGGCATCCTTGAGAGGGTTTATGCAACCCTTGAAAGAGGAACCTCAGGGTGCTGAAAGCTGTAGAGGTATTGTATTGATTGAGAGAAATGTGAAATGACCACAGTCTCTTAACACTGCATTGTGTGGAGGTGGCACTGTTGGGTTCAGGCACCGTAACAAAAGATCGTGTTTTCTGTCTGAAAGAAAACAAAGTCTGTTTTGTTTTTTATGTACAGGACATGCAGGACATCAAGTAACTGACTTTTGGTTTCACGTGTAACACAAACAAAAGTCCTGTGTTTGTTTGACCCATATGCCACCCGACCTTTTCCCTAAACAGACTTTGTTGCTCTTTATACCACCTATGGTGTCTAAATATTAACCACCAATCATTGCAAGGCATCATAAAACCAGGAAATTTGAGTGTCCACCACAATGAAGGACCCTAATTAACTTTGTATTGGTACTGTTAACGTGGTGCTGGCATGTAATTTCTCTACACATTACATCCCACCATCACGTAATGTGGTGTGAAGGGGTTGTGGTCATTCAGGTTGTTCTCATACACTGTTTGTACATATACCAACAAAAAGTAGGGTTTTATGGATCCTTCATGGGATTATACAGGTATTTGGAGGTTCCTAATGTTTTTCCCTAATGCTTGTAATGCTTTTTTGGCAAGTCATTGCCTTTTTTCCAGTGACTTTATATCGTCAAACATGGGTGTTTTTCAGTGAGCCGATGCTGTATTTTCCAACAGGGATAGTGCCATGCTTTCAACCTGGTCTCACTCCAAACCCGTCGAAAACCGCTGCTTGGTCAGTGACTTCCGGTGTCAGACACCAGTGAAAAAAGCTGTCCTTTCATGTTAGCATGATAGGCAGCCAGTCGCCATTATTGTTTAATGGTGCCCGGTGGCATCAGGAGGAAACGCGGTGGAAACACAACTAAAGTTAAATCCAAGTAGGGCGGGCGGGAGGGGTAGTGCATGGGTCCAACCACTGACTTTCACCCAGTTTGCTTCACATAAGATTGTAAAGCCAAACCCTGTTCTTTTTTCCTAAACCCAACCACGTGTCTGTTGTTGAAAGAAAAAAAACGTCAAATTGCGGCGTTGTATCAACGTAGTGCGTTAATTTTGTAAGAGACTATGTAAGCTGTACATTTCCTGTTAAAACAGAAGTTTATCTTGAAAACAGGCAGTGCATGTAACAGGCAGAATTTTACACACTGTCCCAGAATGTCAACAACCAACAGGGTAGCTTGCATGTCATATCTGGACGTGGAAAGTCCACGATCAAACGTCGATATGTGACAAGGTCGGAGTGAGAATGTGTTGGAAAAGCAACTGTTTTTACAGAGACACTGCTAAGTTTTCTTTCTCCTGGAAGATGACGTAGGCAGCTGGAAACGCAAGTGAGTCCAGTTGTCTACGATATAGCACTTACATATAACCATGTGGTTTTTGTGCCTAAACCACAAACCACACATTAACCACAGCATTGTTGAAATGTGACGTATCCATGGTTTGCAGAAATGTTTAATGCCAACATTTATTCTGGTGACTGGGTTGAACAGCAGGTTCTAATGTCTGTCTGAGGTCCGGAGGGTCCTTATTGGGATGCCAAGAGTATTTCAGGAGGTGTAAGGATCCATGAGGTCACTGAAAAGGTTGTGTTTTCCTTTGTGGGGAATTCCTTGTGCAGTTTGGCAGAGTAGGTTTTATTTGGCTACACTGTGCTGTGCAATGCACCATATAACTGTTGTGGTGGTTAGTTTCATCCCAGCAGTTGGATCGTAGCTGATTGTCAGCTCAACTGTAAACCAACTACAACTGAATTGAACAGGAGGTCTTTGGCCTGAGGTTTGTCTATTTGTGTTTCTCTGACACATGTGACACTCCCCACAGGAGTGACCAAGACTCTCTGTTCTTTATGCTGTCATTGTAGTGCCCCCTGCAGGAAAAAGAGGCTCACTCGGGATCCGTGAGACAGTTGAGACTGACACCCAAATCACAGATCCTGCTTATAAATCAAGCAGAGGAGTCTGCTGAATGATTCATGCTGCAGCTTGTTTAGACTTGCAGCTCAGCTGAAAGACATTAGCAACAGATCAGACTGATCCTCTCTCAGATAGGTAGTTATTTTTGAAACAATATCACACTGGAAATAAAACCTGACACTGTACTTCAATGTAATACAGCTTGACTTATTAAAAAAGGTTAATACTAAGTCTTCAATGGGGGATTTTGAAAAAACAAAAATGAATTACAAAGATTCATTAACAAAGATGTCGCATATTACATAACTATGAGACACCTTTACATTTTTACTTTTACAGATTAAGTGAGGAAACGTACAGCACAAAATGTTTGTATTTATACCAAATACTCCTTATTTTTCCTTTAATTTGTCCCAGACTGAGGAACTACAGTTTGATGACATGAGGATGAGCTGTTTGTGTTGAATCTCAGCTGACATTAGATGTTGATTTTGCATGTTTTTAGGACCTGCATGGATTAAAACTGACTGACTTAGATCCAGTGACTCCTGGGGATATTATTTTTGCCCCTCTATGTGATTCTTGCAAACCAGAGACTCTAATAAACAAACAGAAGATGGATAAACATGAAAGATTTACAGCTTGGATAGACAAATAAATCAGGTGTTTGTCCTCCTTTGACTGTACATTATGTTTACTTCTTTAAGAGGTTCAGGATCACCACCTGCCTCGCTTCCCTGATGTCCAAACGCTCCTGTTAGTCTCAGATGAAATTTGCTTGCCTAATGCAGCTGACCCAGAATAGCAACCTGGGGGGCGTCTTGGCTGCCCCCTTCTCCAAACTTGAGCCTCCCTCCTTAGCATTCGACCCTTCCATCTCCTTATTGAGTGCCAGCGATGGGAGGGGGGGTCCCGAAGTGGTGGACCCTGCCCCACTGCATGCCAAGGCCTCGCCTCCATGCCGACTGCTCGTCCAATGGGAAGGCCGAGCGGATCAGATGTCACTATAACAGAAGGACATAATCAGCGCGGTAAGTTTGCAGAACCTTACAGCCTGTCTTGGCCAGCGGAGAGCTCGCTTCTTTCAGCTTTTCTGAGGTAAGAAAGAGGAGAGAGAGTGAGTGTGTGAATGGAAGAGATGAAGCTCAAGTGCAATGATCCCCCAAACATCACCCAAACTGAGGACAGCTGAGTCCCCATGTGTTAAAATCACTGCCACGACTAGTAGAGGCTGCTGCAGAGGTCAGGGGTTAGAAGAGAACAGGCCTCTCTTTGAAGCCCACAGAGTGTGATGCTTTTATGTTTGAGCTCAGCAGTGATGAAATGTAGTTTGCGTTGGTGTTTGATTGCAGCTGTGCGCCTGAGAAGCTGATAAGCAGTGGGATTTTTGACACCTTGTGGTACATCTGTATCTCCAAAATGAGAAATCTGATGACTTTTTGGTGTTTGAAATCATGCAAAACCTTCAGCTGATGTTAAGATGTGAAACTCTCAGAGGTTTAGAAGTTCTGACATTCTTGCAGGACATCTGCCGTTAACTTAAAGGACTTTGTTATTGTTGTCATGCTGGTTTGGTTCGAGTCCAGTGACCCGGCGGAGGTTCATACCTGAAGGATTTACAGATGGCTTATAGTCTTTGAAGCAGCTTTCCGCTTCAGGAGACAGAAGATGATACTAATGACTTATGTAACATCATGACAGCAGCGGTGATGAATGGAGTTGTTATTCTTGATATTTTAAGTCAAGAACATTGCTGTACCCTTTGGATTGCAGGTTTTCTTGGCTTTATCTTGTTGCTGATGTCCAGTAGTGAAGATGTAAATTGGGCGTGGCATGTGTGTACATTGTAGTGCACATAGCTTGAGGATAAACACTTTAACATCTTGAACAGGAGCCAAGAACCTCCAGTGATTTTTCCAATATTACATCATGGCGTAAACATAAATCTGAGTTTGGAATTTACGAGACTCAAAGAGCAAATACAAGCATTAGCCCTTTAACCCTCATGGCTGCTTCTCAGGGTTTATTTTAATTCCTCAGCAAAGTGGCCTCAGTCAGCAGGGAGCCTCAGGAACGTGATTGAAGGAAACATGTGAGAGCGAGACAGCCAGATAAGGTGATGAAGGTGGAATTGTGGGTAGTGGTCCAGAGGAAGGAACCCAATCTTCAGCATCAGGTCCCCTGAAACCAGATCTGGGACCTGTGCAGCTGTCAGTTGGAAATAGTTGTGATGTCGGGACGCACTCATGGTGGCCTCACGCTAATGAGACTAATGGGCAACTAATCCGACATTTAATCACTGATAGATTAAAATTATTAATATATTCAGGTCATGTGTGTTTATCATTGCAGGGGGTTAGATCAGATCCAGTCTGGATTTTTACCACTGAACTGGAGCGTGAGCTGAGATTAGAGATGTGACGGAATTTGCTAAAAGCTGTCGAGAGTGTTTCTAAAGATAAAAAGTCTTTAACGCCTTGGATGCAGAGTGATGGGACAGGGCAGGAGGCCGACCTTTACCATGACCCCCCTCTTTTTTAAAACATTAATCTGATCCCTCAGTTGAAAACAGACCGTTGGCATAAATCTATGTTTGGCTCCCTTCTCAGTTACCATCAGAGATGCAGATTCAGGGCTGAGGCTCGGATTTCAACCCAAAGCTTTAGCGCTTATTATAAACCAATTTGGATCTGCAAAGTTGGAGTTTTGAACACAAGAGTTTTGTAAAAATATTTCATTAATATTCCTCAAAAATGATGAGGAACAAACTTTTAGAAATGACTCTACATAAATATTTTGTGTTTTTGGAGATGGGGGTGAAATATGTGAAGGCCAGCAGAGTGGGGTCTGGTCAGGGTGGGGTCGGCACCAGATATTTAAGACATCTGCAACTTAATCCTGAGCTATAAATACAGCCGGCTGCTCACTTGCTTCTTGCAGACAGACTTTAAGTTCCTCTCTTCTCTTTTGCCTCCAGGTTGTAAAGTCCACTGTCACCATGTCTGACGAGGAAGTGTAAGTCCATTCACATTTTCACTCACACATTTGAAACTTATGGTGATAGATTTGACAAAATAATCAAGTCAAGGTCTGTTTATTGACCTCTAGAGAATTCAATAGCATGTGTTTGCAGCTGAAAGCTCTAGAAAAAGCCACAAAGCGGACTTTGGGTTCAATTATTTAACCAACTACTATATTCATGGTCTCGCATGAATTTGTTAGGCTGATATTTTGATTAGATTTAACTCTAAATCAGAATTTCTTTGCCTTCTGTCTTGCAGTGATCAGGTTGAGGGTAAGTAGCACCATTTTCCCCCGTTTAAAATATTCAATCCCCTAAACATTAGATCCAGGTACAGTCCGGAGTTCCATGCTAAAACCCAGTATTATTTCTGAATCTTGCCTAACTGATTTTCCATCCCCTGTAGAAAGTTATTTGCACTGGACAAATACGTATGTTTTCAGGTTTGGCTTGACTCCCTCCAGATTCAAGTTGTGCAATTTAACTTCAAAGTGAATCTGCTCATAAATTATTTCACCGCTGTTGCGTGGTTGCAGCACTAATGTTGGCATCAGGACAGTGTCAGTTATGTTGTGTGAGATCAAAATCTGACCTTATAAAGTCTAAAAAAGCCGACACTGGCCTGTTGGCAACAAGTCCTGCAGCACTGCATGACCACCTGCAACTGTACAGTCCTCCTGAGCTGAACAGTCCTTCAGATTAAAGGACATTCGTGAAGTCTGATGCCACTTAAAGGTCCCGTCTGTTAGCTCTGGTCAGCCCAGGAGGACTGTGTTGTGTTTGCTTAGCATGGATCCCCAGTGTACCCACATTTTGAATTTGTATTCTGTCAAAAATGGGTACAAATGGGATCTTTTCTTAATGTTCTTCTGCTCCTTTCTTTCTCGGACGGACGTGAAGAATACGATGGTAAGATGCAGCCTGCAGATGATAAGTCTTATGCCACTTATACTAATTTGTCGGTCATTTTTGAAAACATGTGTTCGTACTTCCACGTGAACTTTGGCATGCTGGTTAACACTAATGAAAAGACGCAGGTTAGAAAAGTTGATTGCGTCAGGATAGAATTTGTCTTTATTTGTCTTCGACTACTCTGAGTTGCAGCGCAGGATTCAATTATATTTCATCCATCAATGACTGACCATCAATGACTGACCTTTTCCCTCCTTTAACTGCTTGCTGTCTCACATGCTTTAGCTCCATCCGGTGGCAGTTTCCCCAAACTGCCCTGCAATGAACCTCCTCATATCTCACATCTCCCCTTTCCATTTACTCACCCCCCGATCACCTCCAACTCTTTCCCCTTTCTCCTGCTTTCATTAACACTCTCACCGCCCTTCCTCTCCCCTGGTGACTGGCTGCATGTTGTGTAGCTGTAGAAGAGGAGGTAGTACAGGAAGTAGAGGTGGCCCCTGAGGCGGCCCCTGAGCCAGAGCCAGAGCCAGAGCCAGAGGCACAGCCAGAGCCAGAGCCAGAACCAGAGCCAGAACCAGAACCAGAGCCAGAACCAGTGGTAGAACCAGAACCAGAACCAGAACCAGAACCGCAGCCTGAGCCTGAGCCTGAAGGTATGTGGCATGGAGGGGGGAAGGGGTATTCTATCATCCTTTCCCAGGCGACAGGTGCGCTCCAACAGGCTGCAGCCAGCCAGACAGACCCCACTAATCCTGATCCACACCATGTCTGCTAATGCTAACGCTAACGTTACCTTCCTTTCACCTCTGAACAAAGTCAAAGAAAGCCTGTTCATGCAGCACTCAAAGGGGCACAAGTTGGGATGTGATGACTTCTTATATAAACATATGTTGAGATGATTGTACCTAAAGCATTTTACAGTTAATATATGACTAATATTTGAAAGCCGAAAGCCAAAGCTCATGTTTTAGGCTGATACAAAGATCCAAAGTCCTGCCCCACATATATGTTAGCATCTGTTCCGTCAGCTTTCCATTCTCAAAATGCTAAAAAGTAAAAGTTAATTCATTCCTTTATTAATCTATATGTTCTTAGGGGGATTAATTCTGAGGTACAAACTATGTAGATGCATCTACCTGATGTGTTTGAGCTAACATGTTAGCATACAGTACGATACAGTAGCCTAAGATTATCAGAGTATATTATCATTCTACAGTATGAACCCTTATTAGAAATCTAAAATTTATATAATTTTCATTCTGAATCTGGGAAAAACAGATTCACAGGTTCCGGGAAATGAAAATCTCAGTTGTTGAAACTTTAGCTTCTTAGCTAACGTGACTTACTCTATATGTGAATTAGTCTAAAGAACAACAAAATATATATACTTTTTAGTCATTTCAACAAGTCTTAAGTGAATCTTAAAATTTTACAAATACATAAAAAGATACAGAGAGTGCTTGTTAATTACTGACTTGAGATACTGTATGCTAATATGTTGCCATTCGTAGTAAACAAAGCTATCTACTGCAAACAGACGGAATATTTTAGGGCTCAAATTCTAAAAAGACAAATATTATCAGTCTTTCCGCACTTTTACTACTGTACCACATGTACTCTAAGTATTTGTAAACCCCTTTAGAAATCTAAAATTTATATAGATTTCACTTTGGGTCTGAGAATTATAGATTCACAAGTTAAGAAAAATTAAAATCTCAGTTGTGAAAAGTTTAGCGTCTTAGCTAACGTAATTTACTTTACATGTGAAGTAAACAATTACATTCAAAGTCTAACAAGAAAATATACCTTTCTGTGAATGTAAAAAAAAAATAAATAGTGGAAACTTACAAATACATAAAAACATAGAGTGCTAGGTAATTAGCAAGTTAGTCTAGCATACTGTATGCCAACGTGTTGGCATTCGTAATGGACAATGGCTTTCTACTTCAAACTAAGGGAATATCTGAGGGCTTAAATTAAAAAAGAAGATAAATATTGGCCTCTTTTATCAGTCTAACCCCAAATACTACTGTACCACATGTACTCTAAGTACTCGTATTTGGCGTACATGGTTGCTTTATTAATGTTTTGATATCAGATAAAGGTAACCATCACATTAAATATCTGAACTGCTTCTTTTAAGGGAATAACTGCTACGCATGAATAAAAACATTACTTCAATAAAAACGAGACAAAGATGGTGTCTCAGATTTTATCTTTTTTCTAAATTTACCACTGTCACACCATCTTATATTACGCTCACATGCTAGTGGGAAAGTCTGTTTTGCATTCACATGCTATTTTGGTGAGAACTTAAATGTAATTCCACTAAATGTATGATTTAATGCAAAACCCAGACCCATGTAAAGCTTGATAACTGTTGCTAAATTTGATGTTAAAAACTATCATTGCATTATGCATGTCTACCGAAATCTACCCTGACTTCTCGACTTCACATGCCATTTTTGAAATTGCGTGTGAAGTCAGGGATAAATGTTAAAGGGATCCTACTTTATTAAGCTGTTTGAATATTAAACTGTATGCAAATTCTCAAATATTGGCCTTTATTTACCTCAAACTACAGTGAGATTTTTATTTGACAGTCCTATATTGCTTTTATTGAAAACCTCCCGTTTTTAACATATATTTTGTAATGTTTTAGCCTCTCTTTGTTTCCCAATCATTTCCAGTTCTTTATTTTTAATTTCTTTAAAGCTAACGTGAAAAAGCATCAGTGGTATTTATGTTAATGCTGCTGTACAAACGTAAGTAATGCGCATTATAAGCAAATTGCCTTTATTTGTGCCGTTTTGACATTACTCGGCCATTTTTTGAGAATTTACAGTAGCCTAATGAATAATTCATGAAGCTGCAGCACACTGACTCTCTGCATTAATTTCCCAGTTTCACTGTATTTAGCTGAAGCAGTGTATAGTTCGCTTGCTAACAATGTTGTCTATTCTGCTTCTGTTTTGGATGCTTGCTGCATGCAGAGGCCGTTGAAGAGGAAGGTATGTTGATTTAAACAAACTTCTGACAAATCTGAAATCTGTCATTCTGGTTTTGGGAAGGACCACAGTGTCCAGGTCTGACGTCTGTACTCGGGGAACGCCTGCTGTTCACAAAATGTCTGTCTAAATTTTATCTGTCTGTCAAAATCCAGGAGCGCTGCCCAATTGGCACTGAGAGTTTGGAATCCAAATTCACATTAATACACTGAATTTTATTATTGATCAACTTTTGAGAAAACTAGTGGAGAAAAAGGGTGAAAGAATATGAAATGCTAACACGTGCTTTACTGCGCAGCGACCCCATCTTTTCACTCTTGCTATGCCACTCGTCATCTGCATGGCATGGAGCCGCCAGAATCTGGGTAAAAAGACAAGGAAGAAATGGGGGAATGACTTTGTCTTGCTTGTGTAAAATGGTTTTGGGGTCAAGCCAAAAAACATAACACATACTGTTGGTACGGTACAGAAAAGTCACAACTTCAAGCGACTTTTTTTTTAGATAAATGAGGCTTTATAAGAAAACTGAACATTTTGTAAGAATACATAACTGTGTTACTGTAACTGCATTCACCTAAAGATTGCTCTCTGATATTCACAATTCACTTCATAATGTTAAAAACCGTTTGTTTTTTTTATATGTGAAGTTTTCATTTGTTTTCACCTGTTGTTCTAACCCTCAAACACTGAGGCACAATTGCTTTAATCTTAATCTAACATGTCACATAGACCTAAAACCCACACAGTTTAATCCATGCAATGCCTGAGAGAAGTGAAATAATCTGCCTTGTTTCTAACCCCATGACATGTACTTGTCCCCTCTTCATTTCCTAACCTGCAGAGGAGAAGCCCAAATTCAAGTAAGTTTCCCTCTTGTGTAATTTTGACTTCAAATCATTTCCATAGACATTTCCATCCAACATGTTTGGCTGACAAGAATTTAATACAGCATTGACACAACATAATAATCAGCACCTGTGCACTTAAAACCAAAACGCTCTCTCCTGTAGGCCCAGCGCTCCAAAGATTCCCGATGGTGAGAAAGTGGACTTTGATGTAAGTGGATCTGATGTGACAAGTGTTGTCACCTGAAGTGCATAAGTGTTTCTGTTTGGCTGAGGGTTGTTTCCTGTGCGTCTGTGACCCTGCAGGACATCCAGAAGAAACGTCAGAACAAGGATCTGATTGAGCTGCAGGGCCTCATCGATGCTCACTTTGAGTGCAGGAAGAAGGAGGAAGAGGAGCTGATCGCCCTCAAGGAGAGGATTGTGAGTCTTCAGCCAGAGCCAATAACATCACACCTTAAAACCCCATTAAACCTCTCTCACATATATTATGGTAAAATAGAATGAAAAATACAACTGAATTTGATCCTTAGAGACTGGACAGAGCACTAAATATCTACCACTGTTTCCTAGAAATTATGTTTCTAAACTGATTTCTTAATTACAGTCTTGTGGCAATGTAATCGCTGGCTGGGTGGTTGGGGATGATATCTGTGCAGGACTTTGGCACCATGAACTACTTTGGTTAAGATTAGGGAAAGATTGTGATTTATGTTGAATATAAACAAATAAGGTAACAAAAATAATACATAACAATGCTATAGTCGCTATGAGTGGATTGCTAGGTAGCTAGATTGCTAATTTTGGCCAAAAAAACACCTGAAACATTTTACTGACACACTCAGAATCAACAGTATTGGGACATGCCAGATTCATCAATTAGTAGCATTTCTACTTAACATTAAGAGGAAATGTTGAAATAAGGAATGCACAATGTGTAAGCTTGCACAGTAATTCTGAGTGTGAAATTAACTGATTTGAGGGACCCTCAGTTTATTTCAAGAGATATGTACTAGCATTAAGAAATGGTGAATGGTGTATTGTTAAAATTCTTAAAAAATATTTGTTAGTTTCCTGCCAAGAGTTACATGAGAAGATGGATACCACTCTCATCCTGTACAAATGAAGCAGCAGCCCGTTAGCTTAGCTTAGCATAAAGACTGAAAATTGGTTCTGTCGAAAGGTAACAAAATCCACCCAGCAGCTCCTCTAAAACTCACTGATCGACACTTTATGGTTTCTTAAAACCGTACAAACTCACCATTTTGCAGTTTTTGAACGGTATCAAGACAGAATTTGTAAAACTATGGTTTCATAGGCTACATTTGGAGAGAACCAGGCAATCTGTTTTCCCCTCTTTCCAGTCATTACGACCAGCTACCTGGCTGTAGCTTCATATAGAAACAAAAGAGCGGTCGCAATCTTCTCATCTATTATCTGTGTTGGGTTTAATTGTGTAGACTAAAGTGCGCTGACGATGTATTTGCTGCTGTCCTGCAGGAGAAGCGTCGCGCTGAGAGGGCCGAGCAACAGAGGGTCCGCGCTGAGAAGGAGAAGGAGCGCCAGGCCAGACGTGAGGTTCGTGGTTTCATCTTTCTTCTTCTTTGACTGTTGAAATATGACCCTATAATCAGATGTTTGATTCACTCTGATTCGTTTGTGTGAACCAGGAGGAGAGGCGGTGCAGGGAGGAGAGCGAGGCCAAGAAGAAGGCAGAAGAGGAGGCAAAGAAGAAGTCCGCTCTGTCCAGCATGGGCTCCAACTACAGCAGCCACCTGCAGAGAGTCAGTACACACAGTCATAAATGCAGCAGTAAATTTACTCAAGGACTGTACGTACAGTTCTTAAGTCATTTCATTTTATGCTACTTTTTCCTTAGATTCAACTACATTTCAGATAAATATTATACTTTTTAATACACTTCATTCATCCATCACTTACTTTTCAGATTAGGGTAATATGGTCGCAAATGTAACGCAAAGCATACAGTAAATGAAGCCACCTGACGGATATAAAACTGGTCAAATTAGCTCTACCTCAAGTCCATTAACATTGTACTCAAGTACTTGAGTAAAATGTACTCCATTACATTCCACCATGCACGTACCTCCTCCACCACTGCTGTTAACCTGTGTCTGCACACTCACACTGAACAGGCTGACCAGAAGAGAGGAGGCAAGAAAGAGACTGAGAGAGAGAAGAAGAAGAAGATCCTGGCCGCCAGACGCAAGGCACTCAACATCGACCATCTGAATGAGGACAAGCTGAGGTACGACTCAAACACAAAAAACTTAACTAACTTGACTCACCTTAACTGAGCTGCTCTCAAAGTCGTCGTGTTTTATTTATCTTACTTGTGTCTCCTGCAGGGATAAGATCAATGAGCTGCATGAATGGATGACCCAGCTGGAGTCTGAGAAGTTCGACCACATGGAGAGACTGAAGAGGCAGAAGTATGAGGTGAGACTCCCCCCGTCCTCGTCGTCGTTACTTATCATGATGTGCTGCTTTGATGTTTACTGGCTGGTAATGATGTTCAGTGTGGTTCTTATTCTTCTTCTCACTCTGAGGTTAGGATCACACCGTGAAGAGGTTTGGGGTCGATTTTAAGACCTGAAAGATTATTTGTGTTTGTGACTTTCTTAAATATATTTGTTGGTTGCAGAATCCTGGGTTAGAAAAAAACTGATTAATAACATTTGAATTTCTCGTTACAGATATTAAGTAAAACAAAAAGTCTTTATTTATTATTATTATTATTACATTGAAACAGGAGCTTATTGAGGAGTTTATCCCACAAATGATGCTTTTGAATTTTTGGAATTTTTGACACCTGCTATATGTTTACTCTGTGCTATTTTGAAAATACATTTGGTTCAATATCCTGACCAGGAAAAAAAAAACATTTAATTTAGTTATAGTTGTTTTTTAATGACATTACAAATTTGATTGACTTGATTTGAATTATTATTTTAGCACAAAGGTCGTCACACAAAATAAATCAGGTCCAGTTTTAATGGAGATGGTTCACAGCCTTTTTGATAATGTACAGAGCTGGGACTCAAAACTAAATACTTGGATGAATAGTAATTTGTTCTTATTATTTATTATTACTTACCTATTTTTTTATTTACCTAATTATTTATTTAATATTCATTTTTGATCGTATAGAGAGCAACTCAGTACTTTTTTTGGTGTTCATGCCACAGTTCTACCATCAAGTATTGAAAAATGTCAAGTACAGAAAGTTGGCATTGATACATTTTGTAATTTTATTTAATGTTTTTATTCACATTTTTTTAATTATTTTTTTTTAAATTTTATTTTAATTGTTCCTGATTCACATCTTGATTTTGACAGTTTTAAAGTTCTTTTTATTTAGAAATAACTGCTGCCTGTGTTCAGACAAAATTCAAAACTGACTTAAAAAATATTTTTATTTATTTTTTTGAAAAATATGTTTTCTCAAAATGAGGTTTTAAAGAAAAGTTTTACTTTGTCTGGTTTCATAATGTTACTCAGCCTTAATTGCACACAAATAACATATTTATCCACAGCTTTGTCCTCGGTATATACGCTGATTTGTGCACTCTGATCTACACACAAAACTAGCAGATAAAGAAAACATAAATCACACTTTTCTCAAACTGTACCAGCTATTGTTGTTGTTGTTGATGTTGAGCCTGAGGTGAGCGTGTGGCCGAGCAAACCTCCGGGTTTGAACCCTCGATGTGCTCTTTGATTCCCTCCAGGTTACAACCCTGCGTAAGAGAGTGGAGGAGCTCAGTAAATTGTAAGTAGAGCTGAGCAGCAGGGACTTTTGCCTGCTGGCTTCAGGCTCGCTGCATGTTAGCATGACGGAAGGTCGGTAAGAACCAGGGCGCCCTCCACTGGCCGAGAAAGGACACAACACACCACCTAGGAAATAAAAACTAAAGAAGGGAGGTGAAGAGTTTGTTTCCAAAAATGACATCTGAGCATCGGCTGTGAAAAAGTTTATGAATCAGCTGAGTTAAATATTTTTTACTGTTTTATTTAAGGAGGCACCACAGCTTTAATTTTGGGATTCACCTCAACAAATTGAAAATAATTTGAGTCATATCAATTAGCTTGACTTCTTTTTCTTTTTGTGTCTGCTGGCTCTGGATCAGAACTTTTTAACTGTTTAAAAAATACAGTTACTGTACATTAACTCAAAGATAAGGAAACAATTATAATTCACAATGTTTAATTAATAAAAGAACATTTTTCTTTACATCACTAGAAGGTGTTTGTTGTCAACACGAGAAACGTTGTTTTTCTCCCGATTATGAAAAGGTTTTCAAAAAGTTGCCTCCTTTAAGAAGAAAAATGTAAAAATATTTCTTCTAATAATGACACCTCTGAGCTTCCATACATAAGTTAAACAACCTTAAACTGAATGAATGAAGACTGACGGGTAAATTATTATTTAAAACAGTTAAGTTACCTTCCATCCTTTGCAAAGTTGTATTGGTTTTATACTAATGTGTATTACAGCTGTCATTTTGGAGTCAAACTCTTCAGTTGTAAAGGTGGTGCTGGGTGTCTGAGCTCCTCCACATTCTGTCCTGGTCTGGATGTTTTAGTTTTAGCATCACAGAGCTTTGGTCAGGTGTGTGAGCGAGCGGTTGAACAGGTAAGTCGGACCTTGCTGAGGTCACAGAGCCGAGCTGAAGCCCAATCTCTCTAAACTGTTTCTTTTTGGAGGGGAAACCAGAACGGGTGTTTTAATGCAACAATGATCAGATTATTCATAATCAATAAGTCCAATCAGGAAGTTACACAGTGTTTATTCCTCTCATAAAGTCCCAACCTTGAGCACCCATAGAATTTAGCCCAAACATACAAAAATAATATCTCTCAGTACACTCTAACATTACAGAGACAGTCAAATCTAAATACTGATCATATGCATGACCCCATCTTGGTTTCCCACGATGCCTCAGTCTGCAGCTTTCAGCCCACGGAGCCTGTTACAGGAGAGCACGGGGAAGTCCTTCTCCTCAGAGGTAAATGTGTTAAAGCTGCTGCTGTGTCGTCTTTCAGGTGCTCACGTACAGGAACCGCATTGATGAGTTACAGAAGCAGTAAGTACTGTCATGTCTGGGTTCATAGACATCCAGTCATCTCATAAACTTAACTCCAACTGATGTCTGCGTGAACCCTTCCCTTAGCAACACATAAGCTGTCCTCAGAACAGCTTATGTCAGTTTATGGCAGAAAACACTTGCTTGGTAGGGACAGAGGATTTAATGTTTTTCACTTAATATAATATATAATTTTTTATTTTTATTTTTATTTTTTTATTTTTTTTACAGTATTTTATTAAATATGAGCTGGATATTAGCAAGGCAGTGTTTTTCATGCTGGAGACAATTTTCAGCCTTTGTCTAATGTACATTCAAAGATAGCAGCCCACATCTGAACTTTTGGCATCCACTTTTTTTGTGAGCTAGAAAAGCCATAAACACACCAAACACACTAACACCACCAGTAAGTGTTTAGGCCCAAATCCAGGCCCAGACAAACTTGTCTTGTCTGAAAGTCAACATGGAGGCAGTGGACCAGTCTTGATCCACCTCACAGGTCATACATGTTGTCATGTCACGTGTTTGTCCAAAGATACAGCAGCAGCAGTTTGTCATCAAGTCTGTGACACCATAGCTTATATAGCAGGTTGAAATTTCAGTCATTAAAAATAAAAGCCAAAGGTTAATTCAAAGTTTAGCAGGCTAGCAAGCTAATACAGCTAAATCAATCATTTAAAGGCAACTGGACTAACTTACATGGAATTCTTAACTTAACTAAATTGAAATGCTTAGAACTAATGATAGGGTTTCTTAAAGTTAAACCATTAATCTTGTGCCATTTTGAAAGTTTAGCAGGCTAGCTGACCAGCTAATATAGCTAAATTAATCACTGAAAGTCAGCTAGACTAACTAGCTAACATGGAAAACTTAACTAAATTGAATTGTTTACTGACTGGGTTTCTAAAAGCTAAAAGTTAAAGCAAACATTCATCTTTTGCCATTCTGAAGGTTTTACAGGCGAGCTGACAAGCTAATGTACCTGCAGACTACAGTTATATGGCTATAGATTAAACATGGAAAGTCAGCTCGGCTAACGTTAACATTAAAAACTTGAAACAACTTAACTATATTGTTTACAGTTAATAATAGGATTTCTGAAAGCTAAACATTAAAACAAACATTTATCTTGTGACATTAGTAAAGTTTTACAGGCAAGCTAACACAGCTAACGTTAGACTGATGATAGAAAGTCAGTTAGGCTAACGTTGAAAACTTAACTAAATAATAACTAAACTGAATTATTTACAGTTAATGATAGAGTTTCTAAAAGCTAAAAGGTAAAACATTAATTGTGTAACATTTCAAAACTTTAGCGGGCTAGCTGACAAGCTAATATAGCTACCGGCTATGTGGCTAGATTGATCATGGAAAGTCAGCTAGGCAAACTAGCTAACACAGAAAACTTAACATGTTTGTTTACTGCTAATAATAAAGTTTGAAAAGTTAAAACAAACATTTTATGACATTTAGAAAGTGTAGCAAGCTAGCTACCAAACATAAATAGCTGACAGGTATGGTAAGGACTAGAAAAGTTTTTTTTTAATTCTTCTTACCCCTTTTGAACATGACCAATATCATTTAAGTTGTTTATTATTTGATTCTGCTTTGCTTGTTTTGTTTTGTTTTATGTCGTATGCTTTATTTTGTTTGACTTTTTGTTTCTTTTAACATGTTCAATAAAATCGTTCAATCGTAAATCGTAATGTGGCTGGGTTGATCATGAAAGTCAGCTAGGCTAACTGGCTAACGTAGGAAACTTAACATAACTAAACTGAATAATTTAGAGTTAATAACAGGGTTTTTAAAAGTTAAATCAAACATTTTTTGTATGCTGTTTAGAAAGTGTTACAAGCTAGCTAACAAACTAATGTAATGGCCAGAATATGATAATATGGCTAGAATGATAAAAAGGTAAGACATTTGTAGACTAAAACGCTAATCTGCTGTTATATTAATTTAAAGAAAAAACAAGCTGCTGCTTTTGTATGTCTACATCTATTTCTGACATGCAGTAGGAATAAGATGGCATTCCATGTAAATAAATTGCTAAATCAAGCAATAAAAAAAACATTATTATCTCGTTAGCTTGGTTTAGCAATTTGTGCATGTAGATTTCTACTTTTGTTCCTGATACAAGGTTTCAGTAATGTCCCAGACATTTTGTGTGTATTATTTAGTTTTCCATAATTAACAACACATTTTACATTTCATTATAACTGTGGATTTACTGGTGTCACTCAGTGTCAGTATGTGAGGAGCGTTCCCTGGTTTACTCTGAAAAAAGATGTATAAACAGCTCAATTTGTCAATTTATTGTACAAGGTTGAAGCAAACACTGCCTGTTTTCTTTTTTTAGACAATCATTTTTTAGTAATCATTTAACAGAAACAAAAAATATTGAGTACAATTATGACCCAAAATGGTGCATCCTTTTTCAGTGTAAAGGTCAGGGTCCTTCTCTTCATACTGACCTCTTTACTTGGTGTGAGAGCCATTACTGCAGTAACTGTGAAGGTATTCACATTAAGTTAGTGACTGTTGGACTCAGTAATGATTCAGTATGTGCAGGTAAGTGCTGCATGAGTTTGTGACTAATTTCTGTTTGAACTGCAACATGTCAACAGAGACGTCTGACTGTAATGTCGTAGACTGGAAATGAAGCATTTTTGCCATTTTGCATGTGGCTGGAAATCCCTTTGTATGTAAAATAGAAGTCGGTTTAGTTTTCATGATCAAACAAAAGTATTTTGAGTTTTATTTTGTGATCTAGACTGTTATTTCTCCCTGTAATTATTATTTTTTTATAAGATAAACTTAATTATGAGCACTTAAACATTATCCCCATTCTTTCATTCCTTGTGAGATATCTTTTTTGCTATTAAATAAGTCACTTTCTAAATTGACTGTTGCAGTGAAATGCTAATTGTTCGGGAACTTCTTGTTAGCTACGTTAGTTACATTAGCTACCCTAAGATTTCAGCAGGTCAAACAAACAAAAGCAACTGTTACTTCTACTACTATTGCAGTAGCAGTAAGTAGTAACTTGCTAACTTATTCATGTCATCTCATTGAGCTTCAGCAACAAAGTATCCTAGAACAAGAAATAGAGATAGAAATAGTGTTAATGCTGCTTTCTGTGTCAGTTAACATGCCGTTAGCAAACGTCTCTAATATAAGGCACTAACTGAAAGATTTAAACGTACTTTTTTGACGCCTCAAACCGCATAACATTTATCTCCCGTGGATTTGTTTTCGCTATTTTGGCATTTTCTTAAGAGATTTCGGACATCATGTTTGAAGACTAATCTGTTGCATACAAGATGATGCAAAATATCCACCTTTACTTCCACATGATCCAGACAGACTCTACAGTTGTTAGTATTTTTAATGGAGGATCGAACACTTCATATGATTTGACTGCTGCTAAGGAGCCTCTAAGTGTGGCACTAAACTCTGAAGTGTGAATTTGTGTGAAACCGAAGCTCAGCCTGCACAACCATCAACTGTCCCTTGTTGAATTTACAAATTGTTGAACACACCCCAGATTTCTGACGTGTATCTTCCTTTTTGTTTGTTCGTATTACAGCAGCAAGAAGGGAGCCGCCGCTCGCCGCAGAAAGTAAATCAACCCAGAAACCAAACTGCTATTGTCTCGGACACACGCCTGATGAAACAACGCGCGCTGTGGCGAAGGTCTTAGCTCAGAAGAAGCCAGTAACACTGAGGTGTACCATGCGGTTATCAACGCACTTCCTGTTACATACAACCAGGAACCTTTAGCTGCTGTTCTATAGGAATTATATAAAAACTTGTTTCGCCATCATGCTTCCTCGCCCTCAGCTGTTTGGTTCTCAGTATTTTTGTAAATAAAGTGTGACACTTCAAGCCATGTCTGTAGAGCTGTTGTCATTCAGAAATCAATAAAGTTCAGTATTTTTCAGACAGTCGTTTGTTCAACACTGTTTTCTAACTGCAGAGTTGAATCGAACTTTAGCGATGTAGTCGATATGGAGGCTCTGCATTCATAGCTACCTCAAAAATTCTGTATTTTATCCAAATGCATTCAAAAGTTTGGTCTATTTCTTATATTGCTGAATAAATAAACAATTTTGTGCAGTGATTAAATTAGAATAAAAAGGTTGCTAAAGGAAAGTGAAGGTTTTTGTATTTTCAGATTTAAGATGGACAAATACTGCATCAGGGTGCCTAAGAAAGCAGTGAGTGTTTCGGAAACATATATTTCTTGAAACAATTATCTTTAAATTAGAAGTTTAGTACACAAAAATGTTACAAGATCTATCAATTGTTGGTCAAAAAACTCACTTCATGCACTGAATATGAAGATGCCATTATTATTCTTTATTAAATGTCTTTTTAGAGGCTTGAATCAAATAATTCTCACCGGGATTACTCACCACCTGACTGAGAGAACAGGAGACAGGTGTGTGATTGTTGATCGTGAACACCCGAGTGCAGGTGAAAGTCTATAAACGCAGGCAGAGTTTGTTGAGCTGGTTTTCACATGTTTGGGAGCTGTGGGGAATGAAGTTGGGAATGTAGAAAGAAGGTTTAGACTGGAGCTTTTTTGCTTTGTTTGGTTGATACTTGAGTTCTGGTGCAATAAACAGTTCATTTAAGCAACACCCCTTGACCTTATTTCAAAGTTGTCCAGATACATGGATGAAAAGTTAAATTGAAAACCAACAAAGTGTCTTAATGATCTGCCATGATCCTCCAGACCAGCCTCAGTGCCCCTTTTCCTCGGCAGACATTTTGTCATGTCACAGACAGAAAAACACAGGTGTGAATAATAAAATAAATGATGGCTTAATTCCACTTAGCTGGTTTCAGGATCCTGGTATTGTGCGCACAAGCTCACACTCTCCAGGTTTCCATAGAAAATGTAGAGCAAATTTAAACCCAGAGAAAATGCAAATGAATCTGTGCACTTCCATTCACTGTTGAATGAAACCAGCCCAGGCACCAGAAGAAAATGTTTCTGCAAACTATGGATATGTTTCATTGTGTCTTCGTCTCTACAGTGATGTAGTGTATGAGCTGACTTTGTCATCTGGAGGCAGAGGAGATGGTGGATGGTGTAGTCTCGCCACCAGACAATCAGAGATCTCCACCTTCTGATAGTCTGGGGACACTCCTTTCTAAAGTGTGTTTAACACACCGGAGAAAACGGCCGGCAACAAAGCAACACCTCTTGCATTTTTGAAAATTTCCTTCTCGGAAATGTGCGCTCCTCCTTTTCTCGTCCGCAAGGAAACAAACACACAGAGAGCTTGAAAATGGATGCCGAGAGATTTAACTCTGTTTTATCAAACGTGTGCTCATCCGTGAAGAAAATATTTTTTCCAGCAGATGTCTTAGTTACAACATGATTGAGCTAACTGGAGTAGTTTCATGTCGTATCCGACAACGGGAGGCTTTTAACAGATGACGTCCTGATGTTAGCTTTGCTGCTAGTGTTAGCTGTCCCTGTCAGCTGCAGCCACTGATGCTTTCTAGACATCGTGATTTCCCAAAACTGAATAAATACCACACATAGCAACACAAAACTGCTTTGCTAGCTCAATCATGTTGTAACTAAGATATCCGCTGGAAAAGATATTTTTTTCACGCACCGTTTAATGAGCTATTACCTATTACAGACACCGCTAACGGCTAACAGGGCTAACAGCTAACGGTTAGCCCAGCTAAACGTGCACACAGAAATAGTAATGTTTGTTCAATCATTGTGTTTATAGACTTTACAAACATCGGATTAGTCTAAACGGTGATACAGTGATGTGAAAAATGTGATATATAGGCTATATATATATATATATATATATATATATATATATATATAGCTAAAAGCTCTGCTGGTTTTCTACCCGGAAGTATTTGTAAACAACAAGGCGATTCCCTCTAACGTTATAGTCCGGCCGGACGGATGAGTCATGGCCTTGTAAAAGATTATGTTTGTTTCTTTTAGTTGGCGAGAACGCGACAAACATCCACTGAACTTTGACGGCGTTTTCTGCGAGCACGGCTGAGCCATTTTGTACCGCTACACGTGTTTCTAGTCGGACTATGTTTACGAGCACAAGAGTTCAGCGAGCCACCGAAGGACCGCCCTGCAGATTTACTATTGGTTCTGCAACGTAGGGAGTTTTTTTAAACTCTGAAATTGTATCCGCCCATCTAAACACAAAATCAGGGAGAAAGTCATCAGTCTTTAGTTAAGCAAAACGTCTAAAGACTGACTTGTGAGTCTATGGATGGTGTGACATTTAGGCAAGATTCCTGCCAAGCTACAAACACTGTAGACTGATCTTTGAGACCAACAAACAGCAAAAACTGTTGTTTTTCTTGCAGTTTTTCATCCTCTAAATGTGGGTGTTTTGTAGAGAGCCATCACTGTGTTACCAGCTGCTTTTGCACTCCTAATTCTGGGTGTTTGTTCATTTCCTGCAGGGACTGTGCCTCCAGAACCAGATAATTTAAGCCAAACCTTGATCGTTTCTTAACCGTCACCAAGTGACGTTTGTGTCTAAACCTAACCACATGTTAACCACATCGTTCTTGACTTGTAAACTTTTAACATAACTGCTGTGTAATAATGTACAAATGTAGCAAATCAGTGATTTGCAGAAACATACAATGCCAAAATTTATTCTTGCAATGGTTTGATGAAACAGCTGGTGCAGCTTATTCTCCAGTTGCTGCAATTAAACCACTGCTGAAGAAGAAGAGGACGCTCAGGGTGCGTTTGGAATCGCATACTTTTTTCTTTTTACTTTTAGCAGGTAGTGCAGTTGTTCTTAAAAATGATGTACTGTTACATGCAGTATGCACACAATCAGGACAAACTACTACCTCAACATTACGCCCCGAACTTTAACCCTCTTGCTCATATATCCGTTTCCATGGAGATAAAACAAAATGCTGTTCACCGAACTCACCAGAGATGAAATTCACAATCCTAAAATGACAGAGGCTAAACATTACTTTCATAGATATTTAATACTCATGCCCATCTGTTCTTGGTTATATTTCTGAAAATTTTATTCAGTTAAACAATTTATATTCCTATTATTACTAATCAACTGGTCATCAGTCACTCTAATGCACTGTCATCCATCACTGAGACTTCTGACAGTCGATGTGACGAATCTTTCGCTGCAGCAGATTGTGGGTCAGAGCAGCCAAAAAAGCTACATACTGTGTGTCAGGACATACTAAATCTTTTTCTGCCGTACTATATAGTATGGTAGTACAGGTATTGGGACAGACAGGAAGAGTTGAGGTCTTAAAAAAGAGTTCAAGTAACTCAAACAATGTGGAATAAAACATTATGAAAATACAACATTTCTGGATACATAGATACATGTCTGGTACCTTCACATGAAAACTTTAGCACACTCATGCGAGAAGCAAATGAAGAGCTATCATCTCTCTCTAAATGGTTTCAGATGAATGAAATCAGACTTCGTGACAGTTTTCTAACAAAAATAAAAAATATATACAAAATAACTCAGGTTCCACACGTTAATTTTTTGTTTAAAAAAATGCAAATCATCTCCTTCTCTCTTTAGAAAATATAAACTTTTTTTTTTTTTTATCAATTTTTAATGTGAACATAAACCAGACTTGTGTATTCATGTGTAAATATGTACATCTCAATCATGATTTGCTGAGCATTTTTTCAGAACATTTTTAAGTTTTCCTCAAACATACAGTCATATTCCACAAGACACTCTGAGGACCTTTGTCTTCCTTACTGTCACACATATCTTAATATTCTCATATTAAATGTCAATATTAACATTCTCAATATCCATTGATTCATTCCGTCTCTACAATCATCATCTACATTATCATTATTCAAAAAGCATATGAAAAGGACTCTAACTTGCAAAGACTCTCAACACTTTATTGATTTTTTTGTGTTTTTTGTTGTTGTAAATTACACATCTTTAACACCTCTTAATACTTCTTAGTCTGGAACAATTGATTGTTTTCGTCTTTTTCTTTTGATGTATAATTGTTGTTATTTAATAGTGGAGGTATCTTCATAAGCCATTTTTGTCTTCTAACCTCTCCTGCACAATCTTTTGATTTCTTTTTCCTGTATTTTCTAAACATGTACGTGCAAATAAACTAAACTAAAAAGTAATCTTGCCTAAAATATTGAAGAAATGTTTCATCTTTAACTTCATGTCTTCTGGAGAACAGTAAACAAAATTTTGACCCAGGGGTGCCCAAACCTTTGCAGGCCACTGTATACGAAATTAATATGACACATTATTATGTAGTTATTCTGTTCAGTCACATGATGGTGCTGCAGCTCTTTGAGTCAACGGGTGTAAAGGTTCAGCAGCTTATTTAATAGAAATTAGACTTTTATAACCACATTGTTTCTGGAAAAAAAACATTGAAACACTGAATGCAGTCTATCTAGCCTTAGTGTGATGAATATCATATTCATAATATTAAAATATTTCACTTCACTCACAGTGTAAATTAAAATGTTTTCATGGTGACACGGATACAAAACTCAAATAATAAATGTAATTTGTGCAGCTGTTTTTTTTTTCTTTAAAAAAGTTTTAATGATTTAGAAAAAAAATCAAATAAAACATAATTAAAGTAAGTTATAATAAGGGTGTTATGAAAATAGAAAAATTTAAAGCAATTCGAGATAAGTGTTCATGAGTTTTAAATATCACAACTGCAATTAATAATTATTTATAAAACTCTACTGTTAACTAAATATATTCAACTAAAAATAAATAACTATATATATATATATATATATATATATATATATATATATATATATATCAGATATCAAAGAAAATAAAAAATAAATTTGATTAAAAAATTTAATAAATAAATAAACTTTAGTTTAAATGCTCTTTTTTTGGTTTTGTTTATTTTTTTTCTATTTTGTTTTGTGTTTGTTTTTTGGTTGGTTTCTTTTGTAGCTTTTCTAACAAAAAAAAAATTCCCATTATTCCTAAAAACAAAAAACTAGCATGTTAATTAATCTCGAGGCCTAAATATCAAATAGTTCATCATAAAATATAAATTTTGTTGAATAAAATAAAAAAGCAGAGTCATGTCTTTTTGTATAAATAAGCAGGTTCATTTATTTGTCATTTGACTGTCACTCGCTTTTCAGATGTATAAATATAAAGTTTAACATTTTCACAACAAACAAAGCACATACAGACAGAAACATTAAATACATAATTAATACTTTCAGTTGGAACAAATCAGCTCTTATTTACATAATATGTACAGAAACAGAAAAATGGTCCTCCGCTGCAGTGAATGAAATTTGGAGTTTGACAGAACCGACTTCCTGTCACGACAATACTCACACAGTTTGATCTGTTTTTGGGTTCTGTTTTTTTATCACCTCAGTTTTTCCACAGAAATCTGCAGTCGTGCGACATCTTTCTAAAATATCACAGGATTGTTGCAGTTGCTTTTAGTTTCCTGAGGGAAGTGAACAGCTGGGGCTTTTTACAACTTCAGATGGACGAAAGTGGAGGAATGTAAATGGATGTGTTTCTTTTTTCTCTCTTGGCCTCCGTCCTTCATCAAATAGACTTTTAAACAGAAAGGAAGAAAAATCCATCTGAATGACTCAGCTGAGCCGTTAAAATATTTTCTCATAACTTAAAATAAAAGTACAGCAAGAACTGAACCGATCAGTAAACCTGTTAAAAATAAAACAACATTTCCCAGCATCCAAGTGGTTTTTATCTAAATCTACAAATAAGTTTAAACAGCAGGAAAGAGAATCTGGGGCTCGATATGCTTAAGTATGGAAGATCATTCATGCCAGGAAAATAAATCTATGGTATGGAAACTTTGGAATGATAATCAGCTTTGGCGAGCCACCTCCTCACTCTCATTGTTTTTCATTTTTACATATTTCAGCTTTTTATTAATTTCCCTGTGTCAGATCGACAAAGTCTATTTTAAAAAATTATAAGACTAAAAATTTCATTTAGGCTACAAATATAAATTAGTGTCATGTAATTCTGACTTTATCTTGTAATTATTATTCACTGTCACGCTGAGAATTATTGAATTAAGACTGAATTAAGATTTAGACTGGGGTTTTTTAGCAGTATTAACTCGAGGCCCACTTACAAAACTTTCAACTTCATCTCACGATCTTCATCAGCACATGGAGTTTGCTTGCTTACTATAAAATCTATAAACTCTGATATAAAATCTGAAACTCAGTCCACTGATGAACACTGTGCGAAGCGTTGAGAGCTCAGTAAAAGGTCAGATTACACATGGGCCTTAACTTTTTTATCTGACAGACGTAAAGGTCACTCCTGATCTTTGACACTCTGATTATATTATTTTCCCGGCAGGAACGAGCCTCCACACTTTCAGCGTGAGGAAATAAAAACAGGCGTGAACTTTGGTTCTGAATTATGAAACGCCACCGCTGATGCAGACAGGTTGTGAAGACTCAGCTCAGCCCGGTAGCTTTAAATTAAATTTGTGTGTGTGTGTGTGTGTGTGTGTGTGTGTGTGTGTGTGTGTTTTGTGATATGACAGGATGGTAAAGTCCCAGGTGTGAAGGTCTATAGGACTTGATAGATCAGGTTGGGGTCCTGGCTGGTGGTCGGGGAGGGGACCTGGACGGGCCCGGGGGCCGCTGCCTCACCGGCGGGGTCCGTCTGCGGGGACCCGGGGGCGTCAGCAGGTGGGAGCAGGCTGCTGTTGTCGGTGGAGATTCGCTCCACGATGCTGGACAGACAGTCCAGACTGGAGACCACCGAGCTGCGGGCGCTCTTCACGCCGCCTGCAGGACACAAAACAGCACAGATAAAGTTTTGGTCAATGTTTTAAGACATATCTTAGGAGTCATCTTAATGTTTATGGTCAAAATGATCCTAAAAAATAACAGCAAAGACAAAGAACATCACAGATAGCTGAATAAATCGGTCCTGGTTTTGTTTTGACTGTTATTTTAGTTTAATGCTGAGTGAGTGAGATTATCAAGTGTTTGTCTCATTATTTTCCTTTTTACAGAATGTGACAAAATATTTTCCATCATGCTGCTGTTTGTTAACTCCATTTGTTTGAATTATTATATTTTTTAATTTGGATTTACTGTGAGTAAAAACATAACACTCTTTTTATTCTATTTTTTATTTTTGTGATCCAGATATCTGAATTCAACAAATGACGTATTTCAGTAAAATGTGCTAAAACTTTAGTGGATTTCATAGAAATGATGCAGTGAAACAAACATCAAGAATACTTAACATTTAATTGTTGTGTTTATTAATACATAAACTAAATTTAATTATTGGCAAATCAGTTTAAAGTTTACGTTTAATTTTATTGTTTTATTGCTGTTTTCATTGCTCCTCCTGTTTCTTTCCTTTGTTTGAATACCAGGAGGAGATCATTTTAATGAGCAGCCTGTTCGGCCTGTTAGCTGATAACAGCCTATTGTTGCTGTTGTTACTATTATTATTGTTGTTGTTATTATTATTATTATTGTTATTATTATTATTATTATTATTATTATTATTATTATTATTATTATCATCATCATCATCATCATCATCATCATTATTATTATTATTATTATTATTATTATTATTGTTATTGTTATTATTATTATTATTATCATCATCATTATATCATGTATGTATTGTAATATATTATGAGTCCTTTCAGATTTCTTACCGTTTGGAGTCTCGGAGAAATAAGAGCTGTCATAACTTCCTCTTCTGTTTGACTGACAGGTCGGGCCGTTAAAATCCGTCTGTAGTGAGAAAAGACATGAAGGAATTAGTGTGAGTGATGTTTCTGTATGACTTGTAATTTAGAGAAAGTCTTGAGGCCTAAATGTTTCAGCATCACTCGGGTAAAGAGTTGTAACTGAAGCTGAAAACAGTGTTTAAAAAAGAAGAATAAAACAAGTTCTTCAGAAAAAGATTCATATTTTTAATAAACTCATAAAACCTTTTACACACACTCGGTCACAGTGGTGAAATCTTTATTAAATTAAAATGTTTTAGAATAATTCTTCTGAAATGTTTGAATCACTGCGGACCAAAAAAAAATTAAAATCACATTATCAAATAATCAAAAACGTGAAACGAACATGACTTTAATCTTTTCACATTCAAGAATCGCGACTGATTTTTATCCGTTAAATTAAAAACGTGTTTCTTTAAAATATCAACATGAAAATCGACCCTCTGTTTATTTAGAATAAAAAAGAATGAAATCCAACGAAATACAAACTAAGTTTCCTCTAAAGGGTGAAACTAATCTAGTGCGGGGACACACACACACACACACACACACACACACACACACACACACTTTGTATTTAAACTAGTTAGTTGTCTTTTTCTTTTCCTTCATTAAATTACAAAAGTGCACTGAAGTGAAGCGCAGGTCACTGTTTAAGATCAGTTTAGACACGAAAAAAATGTGTTAAAAATAAAACACGGGCCTGTGTAAAGTTCACGGGTTGTAATGACGCGTGAAAATTGTTCAAATCAACATTGAACATTAAATGAACCAAAGCAGAGGAAAACTCGCCATTTGTCCGTGCGTAAAGACGCACTGGATCAACTCTTGGACACGTTCACAAACACACCAAAGCGCTCGGACAGACTCGTAACCACTGACCCCCCCTCCCGCCTCTTTAACACCTGTCAGTCCCTGAACTCACCATGCCGTCGGAGCAGTTGGACCGGGGGCTGGAGGCGTCTGAGTCCCCGCTGTAGTGCTCCAGCACCGGGTAGAAGCCGTCGTCCTGCCCGCCGCGCAGCAGCGCCTGCAGAGACTCGATGTAGCTGATGGCGTTGCGCAGGATCTCCACCTTGGGCAGCCTCTGGTTGGGGTTGGCCGTCGTGCAGCGCTTCAGGGTCTCGAAGGCGTCGTTGACCTTGCTGAGCCGCCGGCGCTCCCGCAGCGTGGCCGCCTTCCGCCGGTCCGCGTTGGTGGTCTTCCTCTTGCAGGCCTTGCAGGCCCAGAGCAGGCAGCGGCCCGCCTGGTGGTGCCCGCTGGGGGCGCGGACGTGCTCGTCGTCCTCCACCTCGGCGTGGTGATGGAGGTGCAGGAGGGAGGACGGGGAGGAGGAAGAGGAGGAGGAAGGGGAGGGTGAGGGCGAAGAGGAGGAGTCGTCCGGCTTCAGCAGGCCCACATGGACCAGCCGCGGGTCCAGGTCCTCGAAGAAGTGCATGTCGCTGGTGTTGAAGCACGGGTCGTCATAAAAGTCATCGGCGGCGGGGATGGGGAAAGAGATATCCGACAGCTCCATGGTTCAGTCCCAAAAACACACCACAGAAGAAGAAAAATCCAGTGACAGAGACAGAAGCGTCTTCAGGCCAAAATCAAAACTGCTTTTAGGAAAGAAGAAGAAGAGGAGGAAGAAGAGGCGGGACGCTGCGGAGCGGCTCTGTGTTTTCGGGGGAATGTAGAGTCCTGTCACACTGTTCTGTCTCTCAGCTGTTGACCTGGATCAACTTATACCTGGGAATCAGCAGGGGGCGGGGTCAGGACCGTGATGACCACCAGGGTCTGACCAATCAGCTGGCAGCAGGAGGGGTTTACAACTTCACGGTAATTAGTGTACAATTACCCCTAACAGAGCAGTAACAGCAGGGTGATATACTGCTGCACACAGCGGGGGGCCAACACACACACACACACACACACACACACACACACACACACACACACACTGACAAACTAAAGTATTTAAATCATAGAATATCTTAAAGTGGTGACTTTTATTGCGTCATATTGTATTTCGTTTATGATGTTCTTCTGTAAATGTTGTTTTTGTATTAATGCATTTCATACTGAGTTTACTTATAAATAAATAAATAAATAAATAAATGACAATAAAATGGACTGCATGTCTTGCAGCACAGAGTGATGGGACCAGTTTGGAAAAAGAGAATTTTAAAAGCAGAAGGACAGAAATTAAAAATGTAATCAGAGGCCTGATCAAAATAATGTTTTTAATAAGTAAAGAAAAAACGAATTAAAAGGAAACAAATTTGTTTTGAACAAACTAAATTAAAGGTATGATAAAATCATGCATTAAAATGTGAAACTGAAGCTCAAATAAAAGCCAGTCTAATTTGTAATAAAACGAAATTTATTTGCCTCCTAGAATGAATAAAGTAAAGAAAGTTTCAACAGAAGGGGAAACATGTATTTTCTGAATCAAAGCAGAAAACAGTAAAATGGGAAATCTGGATCTTATTACATTTTATTTCACCTGCAAGCAAACTATAAAAGTAATCGAATTAAGGCAAAAAATATTATTAAAATGTGTTGTTTGGTCGCATTTAGAGATAATTTTTTTTTTTTTAATTACTATCAAACAGGTCCTTCAGCAGGAGTTTGTTTTCTATATAGAGCTGACTTTTATTTTTATATGTAAAGAAAAAGAAATCAAAAAACAAAGAATACAAAATAAAAATAATAAATATTTCTTTTGTTTTATTATTTTTTCAAGATATTTTATTTAGTTTTTAATTTTAATAACAACAAAAAAGAGCCCATCACAGACCTTATGGGGTTGAAAGAAGCACACAATCACAGCAGCATCGCATGAAGGCAAACACATGACATGGGAAGTCATTGCATAAAGGTCACAACGCTTAAATAAATGTTTTATATTTATTTTATGGATATAAAAATAATCAAGACACAGAAAGAATTCATACACGACTCGGACACCGCTTTTTTAAGAGTGTAAAAACTGCACCAAAGTGTGAACTCAGGTTTAAAGTGATTTTGAGAGTTTATCTTTGAAGGACAGATTCACTTGACTTCTCCTCCTCTTCCTCCTCTTCCTCCTGCAGCCCTCCTCATCACCGCACCGACTCCATCCAGAAATATTCAAACGCAGATTATTGATTTGACTCAAACATGCAGCAGTTCACATCACTGCAGCTGGAGGGCGCTGCAGAGCTCAGAACTCTCCCATCAGCCCGCTGCAGCTCCAACACTTGACGGGTTGCTGTGCCCTGAGCCTCGTCTCGCAGGCTGTGAACTAACTACCCATCCACCTCCAGCCTGTCAGAGGGGACAGATGGTGAGGAGCTGGACTCTGTGGCTGCTGCAAGTGTTTGAGACAAATATTCAAAGCCTCTGCTCAAAGGATTATCACGATCACTCCAAAAATGATTGACAGGTCTTTTAATACAAGACTCCGACACCTACGTGCATGTTGGTAATGTTTTCAGATGCTATTAGAGGTCTGTCTGTGTGAGTGTAATGTTTCTCAACAAGAGTTAAACAAACTTAAATAAAACTAATAATATTTCAGAGGTCAAAGTCTAAAATGATGTTGTATATGTTCATTTTCACTTTATGTGCTCAAAAATGCAGAATGATCCTTTAAACTCACTGAGTTTAAAGGAAGTTGTGGATCAATATTTTTAAAACGTGACACAGAGCACTGATGTGGGAAAAACTGAGAGCCGCAAAACTATTTTTCTAACTTCAACTTTATTACAAAGTGCAAACAAATCAAAACCAAACCAGTGACTATCACGTCTCCTCCTTCACAGTCAAACTGTCTCTGAACCATACAGATATTGAATATATGGTTAATAAATGATCAAAATAAAATCACATTTATATGTTGGAATACACAAGTAGCAGTTTACTGGTGGGGAATAATAAAATACTTACAAATATTTTATACTTGTAAATGATTTGGTCAAACTATTTCATAGGCTGGTTATTGAACATTAATATTTCTTTGGTACCATCCAAAATATGTCTGTTTATTAATAAACTACTGTTGTTGGCATTGATTTTTGTCTCAGATTTGTACTCAAATCAAGTTCTGTAGAAAAAAATGTGTTAAATTCCTCAAAGATATTTAAAAAAATACAGTTTTAATACAAAATTTTTTTATTATTTGAAGGTGCTTTTTCCTCTTTCTGTGAACACGTTTGGCTCAGTTTCGCCCTGCTTTCAGTCTCTGTGCTAAGCTCAGCCTAACACGGCCTCGACGGCCTCGATCTGCCTTTTTAACAAAGTGTTCATCTGCTTGCACTTTATATTTACTTCTATCCTCCTGAGACCTGAACTTTTGTTAGGTTTGCATTTTTAATGTCTCCTCGCTATTTAAGATCAGTAGGACCTGATAAGTATAAAAAACTAAACATTGTCAACAATAATAAAGTCCCAGCGTCCTCAGACGAGTACTTCCTAATCAACAGCGTCTTATTGTCTTACTGTTGCTTAAATTGCTAAAAAGTTGTTGACATATCAAACTACAAATATTATTAATTATTAATAAACAAGTTTCAGTCATAACATGTGATCAGGTTTTAGACCTTGTCCTCTTTTGTGTCGGGATCGGCTGCAGACTGACTTGACAGAGATGGCTGCCATCTTGTCTTTACATGGATTAGTGTGCTGTGCTCTTACTGCCACTAGATGGCACAAAAAAGTGTCCATAAACGAGGACAACAGGTCTGAGTGAAGCAGAATGAAGTGTACGGTCCAATAAACCCAAAATGTGACGTCCTCATGAGGACACAGGGTCTCAGGAGGAACATAGTGAACATAAAAGAGACAAAAACGTGCCTCAAATTCACAACAAGAGTGAATTGAGCACTGTTGGCTGTGTTTCAAGATATTAAAGATATATTATTTAAAGAACTTTCACCAGTTCAGATCAGACAGCTTTGGAGTTGTTTAAGGGGCCGACACATGCCGTGTTTTTTGCGCCTTCATATTCATTGTTTTTTAAGTAGACACATGTCAGGCACGCTCAAACGCCAGAGCAACACACGCACGTTCCCTAGCACCTAATTTTCAGAGCATGACGGCTGCCCCCCCGAGAAACACAGCTCAACTTTTGGAACGCAGCAGCGTGCGCCACATGTCATGTGACAAGGACCAACCAATCACAGCTGACAGATATCTTACCCCTGTAAACATCGGTCTGTGAGTCAGACTCAGGATTTTAGGTCAACAGGATGTACGATGCTTGTTAAGGTTGTTAAGGCAGCCTCAGATGCAACCTGCTGCCACAAGAGCAGCACCCAGCGCCTAAACTCTCAAGACAGATTCTGCAATTTACATTGTAGAATCTGTCGGCAGCCCTGTGTGAAAGACGACTAGAGAGAGGGAGAGGGCGGGGCTTTGAGTTTGAACGATGCTATGCTTTAGCCAATCACAATTGAGGGGGCGTGGCCGAGACGTGCAGGTGTCCCCAGGAAATGTGTACCTACAAAAACAGAAAGCTCTGCATCCATGGTGATGTGAATTTTTTTTTTTTTTCCAGCGGATGTCTTAGTTACAACATGATTGAGCTAACTGGAGTAGTTTCATGTCGTATCCAACAACGGGAGGCTTTTAACAGATGACGTCCTGATGTTAGCTTTGCTGCTGCTGTTAGCTGTCCCTGTCAGCTGCAGCAACTAGACATCGTGATTTTCCATAACTGAATAAATACCACACATAGCAACACAAAACTGCTTTGCTAGCTCACTCATGTTGTAACTAAGATATCCGCTGGAAAAGATATTTTATTCACGGACTGTTTATTGAGTTACTGAGTTATTACAGACACCACTAATGGGGCTAACAGCTAAAGGTTAGCCCAGCTAATCTACGATAACCATGTTATTAATTACAAAATGTGCACACAGAAATAGTAACGTTTGTTCAATCATTGTGTTTATAGACTTTACAAACATCAGATTAGTCTAAACGGTGATACAGTGACGTGAAAAATGTGAGATATAGCTAAACTCTGCTGGTTTTCTACCCTAAGTATTTGTAAACAACAAGGCGATTCCCTGGGGGCACCGCCGGAAGTGAAGGGGTTGAGCGATCCCCGAGGCCCCTGCACTTCCGTTAGTCGAAAAACTCTGGGCAGTGCCTCCAGAGGTAAAGGAACAAAAGAAAAATCCGTTTTTTTTTTGTTTTTTTTAACCGATGGATCTCCAGATTGCCCAACGCCTGACCTTACGTTTTTCAGGCAGTTAAAGACACAGCATGTGTGCGGCGCCTAAGGTGCTTTAATAGAGCTAGGCTAACAGTTTCTCCCTGCTTTCAGTATTTGTGCTAAGCTCGGCTACACGTCCTCAGGTGCTTTAATTCAAATGTGCTTCCACACCTGCAGTGACAAATATAACAATTATAAAAAACGTGTTACATGGTGCTGACAGGTCACAACTCTCCAGCTAGCTAACTGTGCTCTGAATTTTAGTTCATGGAAAATATTAAAATATTTCTTTTGAAAAACATTTCAGACTGTAACTCAGATAGCTTTCATGTTGCTGGAGAGTATTTTTTCTTGAGGCTAACACTTTCCCCTGGCTCTCAGTCTTTGTGCTAAGCTAAGCTAAGCTAACACGTCCTGGACACCTCAGATGCTTTATTTCAAAATGTGCTTCTTCACTCACAGTGACAAGTATTGACTCATTTCATAATTCTAAAAACATTTTATGCGGTGTGAGAAGGTCGCAACTTTCCAGCTAGCTAACTGTTAGCTGCTGTTTGACTGTTGCTAACTGTTAGCTGCTGTTTGACTGTTGCTAGCTGTTCTGAATGGAAATGGTAATTCATGGAAAATATTACAATATTTATTGGAAACATTTCAAAATGTAAAATCAGACTTTTGAGTTGCTGGATGCTTGAGGCTAACAGTTTCCCTCTGCTTCCAGTCTTTGTGCTAAGCTATGCTAAACACGTATTTCTGTACTGGAGGCAGTGAAGTGACACTAACATCTGTCTGGACTCTGGACACTGCTAACAAGCTAATTTGCCAAAATGTCACTTTGGTCATTTGGAGAAGATCCTGAGTTTTAGCTTCTACAAAAGGGAATTGAACTCAGAGGGGAGAATCATTTCTAGTCAATCAATACTTCCTCTGACTGACTCCGACCGATTATCTGCTCAGCTCCTCCTGCAGCTCGTTCAGGATGTACTCCCCAAATCCCCCCGTCTGGTCGTTGGTGCAGCCCACCCTGCGGGCGCTGGTGAGCAGGTCTCCCAGCAGTTTGAGGCGGTCTACCCGCGGCGTCAGAAAATCACTCTTCACGATGCTGGCAGTGTGCGGATCTCCGTGGTTACGGGCCAGCTGGCTCAGCTCGACCATGACGGCGGCTTCCTCCTTCAGCTGGAGCAGCAGGAGCTCCAGAGCCGGCAGGACGGCGCAGACGGCCTCACAGTTTGGCTTCTGAGAATCAAAGACATTTGATTAGTTAGAGAATAAAGTACAGTAAAGACACCACCGACAACATGTGAGCGGTCTGTCTGTCAAACAGTCGTATGAACATATAAACGACATCTGATTCAGGGGCCAAACTTTAATTTGATAGAATCAAATGGGGCGTGAAGTGAAACTAAATCAAACTGAGGCGATCAGTAACTGTGAGGCGTCGTGTCGTTGAAGTACACGCCACTTTGAGAGACGGATAACAAGGTGTCCCAAACTGCTGCTGACTGGGCCCCGGGGCCTCAGCCCTGAAACAATTTTACACGACTCATAAACCTGGGCCGGCGGTCGGAGGCCACGCTGCGACGCGCCAACGCCACCGCCGCTGATGCCGCTCAGCCATCTGGAAACGCCATCAGCACCACCGTCCCTCTGCTGCAGCATTAATCTCGCCAATTTTCCGGAACTCAGGGGAGGAAATGTACACCCTGACCGGCTGTAGGCCAGAGCCGGGGGCCAGGTCTCCAGGGGTGTAACCTCCCTCCTCCCCCATCCCCAACCCCTCCTCCGTCCATCCGTCCCTCCGATCACTGACACAGAATAAAGAGCTTCGTTCCAAAATGAGATCTCTGAAATTTGAAATTAAAGCAGCAACACGGAGAGATGGAGACGACACCTGCTCTGACAAAATGAAAGATAGCACAGGAGGAGAGATAAATCCTCCTGCTGCGACGTATCGGGAGGAACGCGAGGAGTAAAACGAGAACGCTGTTACAGACTGAAGCGTCTCTGTCTCACAGATAAAGTTCAGATCATAAATTTTGTTTCAAAATGGATCCACAAATCAGCTCTTCACAGCGGATCATCTAAACGCCCCTCAGGACCCTCGAGGGTTCAGCAACCCTCCCCCACTCTGCTGAAGTGTCTCTGGGCGACAAACGCTCTTGACCCTGACCTCTGACCTCTGACTGACTTCTCTGTGTCTCAAGTACTGTGCTTCAGTACAACTTTAACATACTTACTTCTACCTTTACTACAGAAGGAAACATTGCTCTTTTCACTGCACCACATTTATCTGACAGCTGGCATTACTGGTTACTTTTCAGTTTCAGCATGTTTATATTAAAATAAATGATGTAGTTTACAACCCAAGAGTGTAATAAGTAGTTAAAATCAGCTCCATCTCAACCAACTAAAACACAATCTTTAGTCCAATAATGCAACACGGAGAAAGCAACCATTTCACCAAACTCTGCGTCTTCTTTTGATATATAACATTTTACTGAGAATACCTGCACATTCTGTCTTTGATTTTTGAGGATTTTACTTGTGACAAAGTGTTTTTACATTGTGGTTTAACAGAAAAAATAAAGAGGGATAACAACAGTTATTCAAACTAGAATTATGTGGTCGTATGCTCACAAACCAAACCAGTCAAGCCAGAAAAGTGTTTTATGCAGAAACTTATGATGTCACAGTGAAGTTGACCTTTGACCTTTTGGATATACAATGTCATCACTTCATTATTTTATCCAGTTAGATATGTGTGTGACGTTTTGCCAAAATTAGCGTATGAATTCTTGAGTGGCCAAAAACATGTTTTCTGGGGTGACAGTGACCTTTGACCTTCGACCACCAAATTCCAATCAGGTCATTCTTGAGTCCAAGTGGACGTTTGTGCCAAATCTGAGAAAGGACAGCAGAGGAGACACCTGCACACCAGTACAACTGGGCTGGACAGCCACAACAAAGGTTCACAGGCTGAGATCAAAGCAAAAAAAAGTCAATTTATTGAGAACATCTGTGCACAAACAGCAGCAAACGTTTCACCCCTTAACTATAATCAGTGCCTGCTGTCCAGCCCAGTTGTTGGTGTGCAGGTGTCTCCTCTGCTGTCCTGCCTTGGTTGTCCATTGAACCTTACAGCAGCCCTGTGACCATACCAAATCTGAGGAAATTCCCTCGAAGCCTTCTTGAGATATCACATTCACAAGAATGCAACGGACGCAAGGTCACAGTGAGCCTGACCTTTGACCACCAAATTCTAATCAGTTCATCCTTGAATCAAAGTGGACGTTTGTGCCAAATCCAAAGGATTTCCCTCAGGGTGTTGTTGAGATCACGCATTAAGGAAAATGAGACAGATGCGAGGTCACAGTGACCTTTGACCATCAAACCTTATCAGTTCAATGTTGAGTTAAGGTGAACGTTTGTGCCAAATATGAACAAATTCCCTAAAGGTGTTGCCTTTGTCTATCACCAGCATGAGTCCGAATCATCTAACAAGATCACAGCGGACATTTTATACTTTTAATACTTAACTACATTTTACTGTTTGTACTTACTCACACCTAAGTAACATTTTCAATGCAGGACTGTTACATGTAATGGAGTATTTTTACAGTGAAGTATTTGTACTTTTACCAAAGTAAAGAATCTGATTACTTCTTCTACCAATGAAAAAGACAATGTTTTTTAATAAAGAGTTTTAACCTGGATGTCTTTGCCACAGTAGCTTCCCCCTCTCTCAGCCAGGTAGCCCAGCATGGCCTCGGCCTCCTCCTCCTGCTTCAACGCCTCCTGCTGGAAGAAAGAGGTGACGCGGGGCAGAGCGACATCGTCCCGTTCAAACACGCTGGCCTGCAGCAGACAAAAGGAAAGTCATACATTAGAATAAAAAAGATTACACAGAGTGGAGTGAAGAAGACCCACTGAACACATCATGATTGTGTCTTAGGGTCCCCTACTCAACAGCACAGTGTCAACACTTTAAGGTTAATTATCTGTAAGTATAAACCAGGGATGCATACTGGATTCAGAATTGGCTCATCTGAATAAAAACTGCTTGTCAGCCAACAAAGTCTTCCTGATTTGTGTCAGCGTTGTGCGGCTAACTGCACATGCTCAGTAGCATTTTAACCTCTGGCCATTCGGCCCACAGAGTTTACATCATGATGATGTCATACACACAAAAATCTGGTAGTTTTGACAATATAAAAAACTTCTTGTTTTAAGAAAAATAATTGAATACCTGTTTTCAGATTAAGGTTCGTTATCAACAGTTTTATCTCTTATAATGGTGATGTGTGGTTAGAGTGCTTTAAGGATGTAGTCACAGTTTCCATCGATCAGATCTGCGACTGATCAATTATCAACCCCACAACATAGAACTCCACAAACTCAAAGAAGATTTTCACCTGAGCTGCGTTCATGGAATCGCCAGCAACAACCACACATAGATTCTAATGCTGTGGGAAACACTGCTTTTGGTGGCACAATCACAAACAACCCAGTCTCACTCCGAAGCCGTCAGAATCGGCCCTTGGGCAGTGACTTGTGGCGTCAAACACTGACAAAAAAGGCCGTCCTTTAACGTCGGCATGATACGCGGCCAGTCGCAGTTAGTATAAAGGCACTCAGTGGCATCGGCGGAAACGCACTGGGCCAAGAAAGGTGGTGAAAATCCAAGTAGGGCGAGAGGTATGGTGGATGGGTCCAACAAAAACAGACTTTCACCCAGGAGAGAGGTGTTCGGTCCCGTAAGATATTAAAGCCAAACCCTGTTCTTTTCTCCTGAACCCAACAGTGCTTTTGTTGTTGGAGGGGAAAAAAAAGTCAATTTGCGCTGTTGTACCGACGTAGTGCTTTTATTTTGAAAGAGACTGTATCAAACTGTACATTTCCTGTGAAAACAGAAGTGTATTTTGAAAACAGACAATGCATGTAACAGGCTGAAGTTGACACGGCGTCCCAGAACGTCAACAACCAACACACCCAGGGTACCTTGGACGTCATATGTGGACGTGGAAAGTCCATGACCAAAGGTGGACATGTGACGAGGTCACAGTGAGGATGAGTTGGCAGGAAATGCAGCAATGTCTCTGTAAAAAACAACAGGTTTTGTTGTCTGTTTGGTCTGCAGGTGGGCAGACATGTCGCCTGGGTGACGCCATCCCCTCCACCTCACAGTGACAAAGTCAGCTCATACACTGCGTCACTTTACAAACATTGATATGATATGAAACGTACTCATGTTACATGTTCATGGTTTGCAGAAATGTACAATGGCAACATGTTCTCTTGGTGACTGGACTGGTTCAACAGTAAACATGGATGTGATCACAGCCTTCAGTGTTCCTCCTCTTGCAGCATTAATACAATTAATACTACTGATCTAGATCCTCACAGTACTTATGATGTATTTGATAATTATGTCTGTTGATGCACTTGTTTCTGTGTGTGACTTTAAAGTGTATAAAGTGGGTTTTTCGACTTTAAATTAATTTAATTTTTTTAAAGAACTTATAAAACATCCTACATGTGTTAATTCAGGTCATGTCCATCAGCTAGCCTCCCAGAACACACCCAGAGGACCTCAGTGTCCTTCAGGGAACCTTCAGCTCTGACGAATAAACACTCCAGAGATTTAATTATTGACGTCCTGTCTGAGATCTTACAGCCACACACAGATCAGAGCTCCATGCTGAATGCTTGTGTCTCCTACCAGAGCCTGCAGCCGGTACACTCCGTCCCACAGCAGGCTGCTCACCCCGCACAGAGCCTCCTCCACAGCGGCCTGCAGGTTGTGTCTGGCCCGGCTGCAGCCCGCGGAGCTCCGGTGCGCTCTGCACAGCGGCAGGCTGCTCTTCAGCCTCTTCTCTGCGGGCTCAGTCATGTCTCAGCCCCGTCACTGATCCAGGAGAGGAAGCACAGTCCGGACACCTTCACCGCAGAGGTGAATTACAGGTGATCAACTGTCCGATTGTAATAAACGCGTCCTCTTCCTCTTCAGCCGACACGACCCGTCAACACAGGATAAATTTAGCCAGCGTGGATCAACTGTTTCCCGGTCAGCTGCTCAAGTTCATCCGGTGCGTTTGAGCTCAGAGCTGCTGCCATGAAAAAAAAAGTGTTACAAGACAATAATAATCATATGAACATGATGCAGTCAGTCATTATGCCTTTATGTTCTTTCTACATTGAACATCATGAAGATGATCTGACAGCATGAGGAAGTTTATTTTGTAAAACTGAGAATTGTATTTCCTCTTCATCATGATGACTCCAGAGTTCACATGTTAAAGAGCTTAACTGAAGGATCATCTGCAATAAGCTGCTTCATTAATAACAGGTTTACTCTAATCTATACGTCAGTGAAGAACACTGCTGGAAGAAGAACTCAGAGTACCAACACCACAATAGCGAAATAAACTTTATTCATATTTCACCTTTCATACAAGAAATGCAGAAAGTAGACAACCAAGGCAATTCTATATAAAAGGACATTTAATACAGTTTAAAACCAGTAAAAAAATAAAATAAAATCTTAGAACTGTGAAACCATAAATCATAAAATCAAGTGAGACACAACATTTTAAGAGTTGCAGCAGTGTGAAGCGTTAAAAGAGACTTTCGAACATTAGGCATCAGAAAAGTCAGAGCGAGTTAAAGTCTAAAGTGAACAGATACTGTATGTCTTCAGCTTCCTTCTAAAAACATTTAGCGAGCTAGCCTCTCTGATATCTGCAGCTAGAGTGTTCCATATCTTTGGGGCGTCACTGACAAAGGCTGCATCCTCGATCTGCTTCAGTCTGTACAAACCAGCATCAGATGATCGCAGTGTTCTTGGAGGCTAATAGTCAACAAGGGAGTTAGCGATGTAGCTCGGTCCCAGCCCATGTAGGTCTCCTTATATACAAGGAGGAGGAGCTTAAAATCAATTCTAAATGTAACAGGAAGTCAGTGCAGAGCAGCTCAGACTGGCCTCATGTGCTCGCTCCTCTTGGTTCTGGTTCGTAGCTGCAGAGTTTCAATCAGCTGAAGTCTCTCAGTGGTGTTTTTTGGGAGGTTAGTAAAAAGTGTGTTACTGTGGTCGAGTCAGCTTGAAATAAAGACATGACAGGTTACAAGTTGTATTACAAGTAAAAGGTTTGCAAAAATTATTGGCAATATCATTACCTAATAATCTGACTTATTCTGATAAAAAGAGAATTTCAGATTTGTTTGTACATTGTGCGGGTGAGTCGTCTGGGGGGTTCCATAACGTTTCGCCATCTTGAGAATACACCCGCCAGCGAGGGACATACAGCCCCGCCTTAGGCCAGCGCTGCATGACTGAGAAGCCAAAGGAGAGGATCAAGAGGCGCTTCACTACGACCCCAGCACTACTGCAGCATAACACAGTCCCACTCTCTGAGCATAATGCAGCATCATGCACATGCAGCATCACGGGAGACGCAATCCTCGTCACCAAGAAAGCACAAAGGGAATCAAAAAGGCAACGTGAGCAGTGAATTCAAAAAACGAGGGTCAACATCGGGGCAGCCTTTCCCAGGTGGAGAGAGCTGCTGAAGGACAAAGGTAATGCAGTCACAGGCCAGTGATGTGAGGAGAGGGATGAGGTGTGTGAGGTTGAGCCACATGTCAGTTGTCAAAAGACAAGACGTGATTGGTTTGTTTGGATTTACACCCGCCCCAACAATCCTACACTGTGAACACAGCCAGCATGGTGAGGTCACGTGTGTGTGTGTAGCAGCCTGAATGAATACTCCATGACATGGTTTCATCAATGTTATCATAGCTTTTTGGTCCACAGCAGCTACCGTAGTTGCAATACGCGTTTGAAACAGTGAGGCGCGAGAGTGCGCTATGTGTTTGAATGCAATATATGATTTCAACACTAGATGGCAGACATTCCTGCACACTGTGAAAAGTGCAGATGTTTTAACAACAAAATGAACTTAAAGTATCACAGCGAAAGTACTCGGTTCGTCCCTGTTGCTGACACGTTACTGTGTATTATATTATTAGATAGTTAATACTGGTGCATTAATATTAGAGCAGCATGTTACTGCTGTAGCTGCTGGAGGTGGAGCTGGTATGAGCTAGTCCAGTGGCTCCTAACTGAGGGATAGGACACAAAAAGCATTACTTTATCTAATCTTTTATTTCTTATGAAATACAGGGCTCAAACTCTTATTTAGATGAAACCATGTGAGAAATTTAGTGGCTCAAAAAGGGAAAAAGCCAGCACTCTCAAATGTCCTTTTAGTTCAGTTTAATAAACCAGCTTGGATGGCAGCACCAGTACACTGACGTTTCGACAGCAAGGTCTTCTTCAGTGTGACACACTGAAGAAGACCTTGCTGTCGAAACGTGCAGCATCACCTGGTGGAAGTTGAGTAACCTCCTGCAGCAAGCCCATAATGTGTTACAACGAGGTCCAGCCCAGGTGATTACTGAGCTGTCTGAGGGCCCAGGAGGGTCTGAGGGGGTTGTGTCAAGGGTGCGGGGTCCTGTTGACCCTGGGGGTGCTCCAGCCTGAGAGTCGTCCTTTCTTCCCTGCTGGACCAGCTGACCCCCCGGGGAGCAGCCAGCCCCTCCCGTCACTCATCCTGCAACAGGAGAGGAGGAAGAACGGGAGGTCGACTGTGACCCCGGAGAGACTACTGATGATCAGCTGATCAGTGACACAGAGAGGGACAGACCACATGATGATAACATGACGATCAGTTAAACTGGACTCAAACCTCAGTGGTTGGTTTTTGGAGCAATTCTCAGTTTAACTGTATGAGATTCAAATATAATTATAATTATGTTGATAATGTGAGTAAACACAGCTTCATAACATATTTGGGCTTCAGATGTCAGGACGCTTTGATTCATGACCCTGTGGAGGTCGACCATCGCTGCAACCCCCCACAATGCTACTGTGACACACACACACACACACACACACACACACACACACACACACACACACACACACACACACACACACACACAGGGCTGTCTGTGTGTTGGACGTTGCAGCTGTCAACACACACTCGGAGCTCCACTCAGACACGGTGTTGTTGTTGTTGTTGTTGTTGTTGTTGTTGTTGTTGTTGTTGTTGTTGTCCAGCTGGACTCTCTGTACACACACAGCCTCTGAGAGTCACACTTCAGTGAGTACAGATAGTACATACAGTTTGTTAATCATTCAAATATTAAAATACTGTGACGCAGTATGAAGGTATTTTCTGTCTCTATCACAGAGGTGACAGAGGGAATTTGACAGGAAACGATTGTAGCGATCAGAGAAAGGACATGTGACAAAGATCGGACTCAAACTGGAGACGTCACAGTTCGTGATCAGTGCCGTTTTTCAGTGCCAGTTCAGTTTTTCTTTTAGACTCAGCGGAAGAAGCCTATGAAAGAAAAAAGCTTAGATATGCAGACTTAGGAGCAGAAGCTGAGCAGCGAGGATGGAAGACTAGGATTTGTCCAGTGGAAGTGGGGTGTAGGGGATTCATAGCAAGATCAACTGTCTCACTCCTGGGGGAACTCGGAGTGCGGGGACAGAGTTTGAGGAAGACAGTGAGGGAAATGTCAGATGAAGCAATTAAATGTAGCCAGTTTATCTATTACAGAAGAAATAATTCCACTTCCTCTCAGGAGGAAATCCAGGAAGAGGAAGGTTATTTAAGTGTGGGAGTGGCCTATTTGAATCCATTTCGTTTGAGGCCATGCTGCAAGGTGAGTGTGTTTGCTGATCCCGTGAGTTAATCTGTTTCCTTTAACGTTAGCTTATATTGTAGTTATGCTATGTAGCGTGTGAAATAGAGTGTGGTGAATGTGCTAGGAAAGGTAGTATCAGCACTGTCTCTACCTGGAGCTCGCATGTATGGAGCCTGGGTTTGGTTGAAGGTGGCAGTGCTGTTTGGGCTGAGAAAGCCATGTGTAAGTAAGGTAAAGGAGGTTATTGGGTTGGTGTGGGGAGCAGTGAGACCTGGCATTAGGGGAGTGTCTCTGGGACGCCAGAGATCACTGTCTGGCCTCCTGGAGGTGTCGTGGGACCAACTAGACGAAACACTGGTGAAAGGAGGTTCCCACCCGATGACCCCAAAGACATGTTAGTTATCACTGCTCACTGGTCTGTATAGTTAAGCCTTGCCATATTAGCTTATCATAGGGCTTAGGTTATTCACTGAGTGTTGATCCTTTCTCTAGAGCACAAACTTCTTGTGTTTATTTGAACTAATAACCCATTTGATGTGAGAAGTAGCTGGCCCCCAGGTATTGTCACATTATCTAATCAAAAAAGTTTGGTAACTGCTGATGTATGTGCTTTCAAGCTAAGCGTAAGATGAGCATATTGATTCCACTCTCATATTTGTACGATAAATATGGCACTACAGCCATGGATGGTTTACTGAATGGGCCTGACAGGCACAGGCACAGGCCCAGGGGCCCAAAGTTACAGGGACCCCCCTGACCCTCATCTGCAAAATGCCACTCAAATCACCAACCAGGAAGAGACTCAGAATTTCCATAAGGTCACAAAAGGACCACAAAGAATAAGAATAAGAATACTTTATTGTCACCGTTAACATTGTCAGACAATATCACTGTGAAAATCAGTTTAGCAGCTCCTATTTGGCAGTAGTACAAAAAAATAGTATAAAATAAAAATAACACTGTAACAGTATGAAAATAAAATAACATAACAATATAAGCAGAATATATACAAAAGAAACAATATGAACAATATAAATAACATAAATACAGAATGAAATAGTACTTTGTGCAGATATTATTAAGGTGCAGGAGGTTGTGGAAATCAAAGGGTTGTGTGCACATTGCACTCAATATTTTAGTGTGGTTCCACTGTCAGGCCCTGTTTAGACGACAACGGTTTCTCTAAAAATGGAAAAATCTGTCCTTTGCGTTTTAAAAAACTTTTGCGTTTATATGACGACGTTATTGAAATGATCCCCGTTCACACGGAGCCGCAAAATCTACTGGAAACGCTGTAGCATGCACGCCAGGCCAATAGGTGGCAGTGTAAATTTGCAAAGCAACACCACAGCATGACGCCATGCGCTGAAGCACCTTCCTGTACAACGCGGTGATTACAAACCAAAACAAAGAAGACACACTGGTGAAAGCATGCACAGATAACTTTGTCTGGATGGACGACGAGGTGGAGTTGCTACAGTAACAGATCTACACTTCACTTCAAATAAACAGGTTGAGCAGCACAAACAGAGCTCGGCATTGTTGTTGTGACGGTTGGCGTGCCTAGTGACTGGAACCGTAATGTGCATGTGCGAAAAGTCTCCGTTTTCAGAAAAAGTTGCACTCTGGAACCCGGTGCATTTTCAGGCAACCAAAACGCCGCTATCAAGTAAACGATCAGCCAAAACGCAACTAAATTTTACCATTTTCAGTTGAAATCGTTGTCGTATAAACGGGGCCTCAGTCGTTGGGTGGGATGCCCACAGGCTCCATAATGCTCCATAATGCACAATTGCCCTCATGGGTGGGTTCACCCAAGTAGGCCCAAAAAAGGATGCCCATCTTCTGCCCATTACCACTTGGTGCCCAGGGGTCCATGTCATTGGTTTGACAGCCCATTGGTTCGACATCCCATTAATCCGACTGTCCGCAGTGCTGAACGGCTCACGGCGGGCGTATGGTGCGCCGCGACCGGCTTGAGGCGGAGCAGGCTCACGGCTTATGTGTTTGTCACTTTCTTTTTCATTTTAACCCACACCATGATCTTTTCCTGACCCTAACCAAGTGGTTGTTGTGCCTAAACCTAACCGGACCTTAACCACAGGGCATCATGATGATTTCAGAACGGACTTCGGAACAATGAGTTTAATATGGTCGGAACAATGGGATGTCGAACCAATGAGCAGTTCCCGTGCCCAGGTAGCCTTAGCCCCCATGCGGGGCTCACTTGGACACTCATGTGGACAATTGACCTATAACTAAGCCCCGCCCTCAAACATGATGAGCCAATCACAGTGCGTATAGCCATTCCCATACACTGGGACATTCTCTGCCTGGACGTCCATTGAAATGCATTACAGAAAGTCAGTTTGTTCGGTTTTATGAGCTTTTTCTGAGATTTGAAGTTTAAAAATGGTCAAACGGTGTGCATGGGGTACATGCAACTCTGACACAAGGTATCCTGAGAGGCTGGGCGACCAGGTGTATTTTTTACACTTTAAACCACATCTCAAGCGAGAAAAGTGTCTCCTTTGGATAAAGTTGTGTGGTAACGTTAGACCACAACATCAACTCAACGTGAATAAGATTAACAATGATGTCTACATCTGTTCTAAGGTAAGTCAACATTGTGTTTGAGGCAACATATTGTCACTTTGCTGGAAAGAAATATAAAGTTATCTTTAACATCTCTAGCTAACGTTAGCTAAAGTTAGCCTAACGTTAGCTCCTAGCTGCGTTGTTCATCATGTCACCTTGTTTGCTGGGAGTTCATTAGCCTATTTTGTTCTAGTTTTGTACTTTGGTGATCGTACATCATTGTTAGCTGTTGTCCAAACGGCTCTAGTTAAGCTAACGTTAACTTCTGGAGCTTAGCTTCATTAACTTATCTGTAATGGCAGAGATAACAAAGGTTGGCAAACGTTATGCTGAATGATTCAGTGTAAATACTGCAGCACCAAACTAACGGAGAGACACTCTTGGTAAAGATGGTAAAAAGGCCGTTATCCTTTTCTCATATTCTGAGCCAAAAACCTTAACTTCAGTGGCACTTTAACTTGTTGTCTTTGATGGTGACGGCAACCAGATGCGGTTCACAAGCGTACACTGTGACCTGTAAATTTTGGCTTGTAATTTAAGCTTTTCATCGACCTTCTCAACAATAAAATGATGAATATATCCCTCCAATGCGTAGTTTAGGCCCTTTTGGTTACTTCTCAATGACATCTGATCGTTATGTCTCCAAAAATCATCAGTTGCCTCCTGTGAAATGCCGTGTACTGTGACACCTGCCATAGCGCCGCTCACTGAATGTTGATAGTTTGTCCGAGTGAGTGGAGGGGGCGTGGCTTAGACATAGGTCAATTGTCATGGGCCATTATGGAACCCTTGGACAATTCCATATAGGGCCCAGTTTTTAGCTCATTTTTGGGGCCCGCATGTTCACTGGGAATAATGGGCGTAACGACCTCAAAGAGACACAAAACCCCAAAACAAGCTGTAAAACCAACACAAAGTCTGTGTGTCTTCCTACTGTAGAGTCCAGTCTTTGTGCTAAACTAAGCTAAGCTAACCGGCTGGCTGTAGCCACAGGCAGATTATGAGACAGAGGGAAACAGTTAGCCTGGCTCTCTCTGAAGGAAACAAAACCCTCCATCCAGCGACATGTTATATTGCAATTATTATAATCGGTTCAAAACCATCTTTTAATTTTTCTTTCCATAATGTATTAAAATCTGCTGATAAAGTCTCAGATGCATTAAAGTGATTTTCTGTTACATATCACTTTACAGCACAGTTATGTGATAGGCTCATATGAAGTCCTTTACTATATAGTTTTATGTAGAAATGATTTTGCTCTGTCCGTTACATGTTTTAATCTTCACCTGATGAACCAGTCTTGGTTGAAGACTTGTCAAAAAATCACATCCACAGAATGAAAAGGAAAAAGGAAAACAAGACGTTAAATAACATAAAAACAAGTCTTTTGTATAGTCTTTTCAAAAATACTTATAATATAATTATTATAACATATACAGTATATTATATTATATATATTATACATTGTAGTATATTCAGAGTAATATCTAATATGTGATGTTAAGTTCTCTATGACAAATCTGTTTAACAAAACTTACAAAGCAGCAAAGAGACAAATAACAGGTATACACAAAATAATAATGAGACAGGACACACACACACACACACACACACACACACACACACACATAAAGCACTTAATAAACCTAAAACTTGCAGACTGACAGGAGAGGTGTCGGCCTTCACACCTGCTGCCTGCTGTAAACCACCAACGATACAACGACTGCATTGTCCTCACACTGGTGAAAGATTACTTCACACACACACACACACACACACACAGGGAGCTGGATTACCTTGCCACAGCAGATTTACAGCTCTGCAGACAGTTGTGAGGTTTGTTGTGTTTGTGGCCTGACAACAGGAGTTTGGATTGAACACCAGTTGGACCAGTCTGACCAGTCTGACCAGTGACCAGGAGCTGACTGGAACTGAGTGTTTTGTTAACATTTTGACAAAGTCAGGATTATTGCTGAGATGCTGTATTTGGTGTTGTGGTGCATAAAAAATGACAATAAATATGAATATGTATGGGGTGTCGGTGGCTTAGTGGTAGAGCAGGTGCCCCATGTTCATGGCTGTTGCTGCAGCGGCCTGGGTTCGAGTCCAGCCTGCGGCCATTTGCTGCATGTCACCCCCCCTCTCTCTCCCCCTTTCAAAAACTTGCCTGTCCTGTCTATTAAAGACAAAATGCCCTAAAAATATTTTTAAAAACATATGAATATGTATATAACAGTTGTGCAGTGGTTAGCAGAACTGTTGTCTCACAGTGAGAGGGTTCTTGGTTTGAAGCCGCCAACCGGTCGCTTCCCTTCTGTGTGGGGTTTGCGTGTTGTCCTTGTGTCAGTGTGGGTTTTCTCCGGCTTCCTCCCACAGTCCAAACACATGCAGGTTAAACCTACCAATCATCTGCGTACAGCTAAACAACCCTCGAGAGCAGAGGTTCCCAACTGGTGCAGGCACAGGGCTCAGATGGTCCACACAGTTTAAAATATTCAGCGTCGTGTCGTCGAGCTGGCTCTCTGTCTCACTCACTTAGTCACTCACTCTACAGCAGGAAACTGCACTTCAAAATAAAAGCTCTGTGCTGGACGTTCACTGCACTTCAAAACAAAGTGTGTTTTTACAAACCTGACACATTTGTGAGTCACTTGTCCACACAGAATGGAGTCACAAACCACTTTTGGACCGTGACCCACCAGTTGGGACCCACTGCTCTAGAGCATGAAGTTAGACTGAACAATGGAGTGACACAAACTGATGGTTCAGTCTGATCATGTAGCAGCGTCTTTCCACCAACACAGAAGAGAAAACGAAGCCGGACTCTCGTGGCTCTGTGTGACATCCAGAACTGCCACCGCCCCTCATTTTGAATTCCTGTCTCTCATCACATGACCCGGCTTATAAATACGTGCATGTCGAGGCCTCATGTCTTCATGCCTCAGACAGAACAGCTGGTGCACTAAAGAGAACAAAAACAGATCGTCTGACGTCTGCAGGGAAACAAAGACACTGGAAGGAGCTGATCTTCACTTGAGATCATTATTACCTGAATATTAAGGCAAACTTTTTAGACCTGGAGAATTTTACTGCTGTTTGGATTTTTGAACTGTATCATATCAACACAATAAGAAACTAACTGAACATGTTTTTGTGATTTCAACATCTTAAAATCTAATCCTGCGTAATTACCTTTCAAACCCACGCCTCCTGTTGTGCTCTCGTGCTCTTCACCCCTCCTTACTACCGCGCTCTTTTTCTCATCCTTCTTACTCTCCTCTACATAGGGTCCTTGGGGGGTTTGTCGTGCACAGTGTTGGTCAGTGACATGTTACGGTAATATGACTTTTTCCAGTAACAAGTAGTGTAACTAATCACTATTACAGGTACCCCAAAATCAAATAACTTGTTGCATTACTTTTGTTATCACATCACTACTGACTTGAAATACATCAATCACATCAGCAGACTCATTTTAGCAGTCATCATGCTGCACAGGTGCGTTACGAAGCAGCAAGCTAGTTTGGAAAATGGAAACATTTACCTTAGCTGCTCATTACGTTAATTCTGTGGAGTGGAAAGATGATAAGAACACTGTTGCTGCAGACTTAAACTCCTTCCACTGCGAAAAACACGTCCTCAAACCTCCGTTCTGAAACACCTCGGCTACTACAACCAACAGCACAGCAAGGTGAAGCTCCAGGAAATACACTGCACCAAAGGTGAGCCCTCCACGTCCGCAAACATTGGCTGTAGCTCCATACAGCCTAACCAACCAAAACTGGATTTTACTTGTGCCTTCATTTTCCTCATTCATCACCATAAACTCAGCCATGTTGCGGTTAAGATGCAGCCAGAACTTCCTTAAGTATTAGACCAAGAGAAGGAAAAAAACTAAAGGAAACCTTAAGGACATGACTTAAGGATGTTTTTTGTGCAACTGATCTTGTTAAAAGGAAACCTTAACTGTGATTTAATGGAATCACTTCTTCACTTAAGGTGCTTTGTGCAACCAGCGCCAGAACTTCCTGAGTATACTCTGTGTGTTTGTGTATTATACAAACTGTTCTCAATATAACTGATTAACTTTATCATGACTGAAGTATTAAGAAAAATACCTTAATTGCACATTATTAAAATTCTTTTGGGCAGTTTTTTTTCTTGATACTGTTCTTCCAAACTCAAATTAACGATCCTGCATGGAGATCGTAACCTGCTGGATTAAAATGTGTTTCATGTCTCATCTCAGAGGTGTGACATGTTCAGTGAGCAGAGCCGGCGTTGGGCCAGCGTTGGGCCGGCCTGCAGCAGGTCACAGCTGTCAAACAGATCAGCAGGACCTGTCTTTACACCGCACCAACAGCTGTCTATTAAGAATCCTCCTGATCGTCATCAGTGGAGAACTCCTCAGCTCACAACTCGCCTCATTACCGCCCTTAATGGAGGGAAGACAGAGACAAGGTAAATACAATTACTGATCAGAGCCGGGACACCCGAGCCTGCAGCGGTGCCCTGTTTCACAGCCGGTACCCGACACCAGAGTCTGCCTCGTTATGGGGACCATAACCCCCTCACAGTGCTGCTCCACCTTTTTCTTCTTGTTGTAAACTTCATCGGACGAAACAGACTCGGCCCGTTTGAAGGATGTTGTTGCCCACTGAAATGGGAGGAAAGTAAATCCGAGTTTGGCGCTGAGGCCCGATGAGACCCCCCCATCCTCTTGGATGCCTTTTGTGCCAGACGCTGTGATTACCCAGAAAGCCCCTGGAATGCCCCCTTCCTCATTAAAGAGACAAATATAGCGCGGTGTGGTCCAGAGAGGGATGGAGGGTAAATGGATGCCGCAGTGTTATGTGGCAGAAATTAAACAATGATGAATGATGATGCTCAGAGGAGTGGGGGGGGGGGGGGGGTGAAAACAGGACTATTTCCAGCGATGGCAGAAACACATTCTTTACACGTGAGGGGTTCGGTGTCTGTGGGTAATTGGACCACCGTGATGGAGGAAAGTCGATCTTCAGGTCTGTTTTTCAGACTCAGAAAGATTCTCATTTTAACACTTAAACCACCAGTTTACTGATATTATTACTGATACTTGCATTAGGCCTGTAACTAGCTCCTTATGACATGTAAACATGCGGTTTAAACAACAACAAGGAGAAAACATCAGTGTATTTCTGGATGTCGAGGAGTTCCTCTGCATGTTTTAAAAGTTGTATGAGCCTTTAGTGATGTCACTTGAGTCAGTGTCAGTTGAAGACTACAAAAATCTGGAGGTGTGGAGTTAGAGAGAATTGAGCTTGTTCATCTCTGCTGCAGAACAGAGGCTCCAGGATTCCCACACAGACAGCTAAAAACTGAACCCTTTGTTATTCAGAACACCACACTCTCTGCTAAAAACTGGGCATTTCGTTATTTAGAGCACCACGCTCTCTGAGCAGCAGACTGTATTCTGGACACTTTGCTGCGCTGTCTCCTCAGACAGAGTGTTCAGCGCAGTGAATATGCCTAACTTATTTAAAATAGAACGCTCTGCTTCTTCAAACATCGGGACTCTCATATAAATGCACCCAAAGAAAACGGACCCGTCTGTGTCTGACGTTTTTCAAACCTACTTTAGGTGAAACTGGCTGCGTTCACATGGAGACCGTGCACTAACCCTTGGTCTAACCTGTGTAAGTGCAGCAGAAAAACTGCAGCCACATACAGAATCTAAGTCTGTAGGAAATACTGCATCAGCTGCTGCTGACACCTAAATCTCTGGCTGAACGTTCTGTAATCTTGTTGCATTGGATGTCATCATATCACAGTGATGCTGCAAAAACAGTACTAAATAACTGATCCCGCCCCTTTTCACTCTGTGCTCCAGTAACATTGAGCAAGCTGGGTACCCGACAGAACCTCAGTCAACTTTCCCCTTCCATTATATTTCAATATGCTATGTGCTAGCAGACAGGCCTTAATATCAGCTCCTCAGAGACACAAGTCATGTGCATAGTAGCCACCAACCCTACACCTATCACCATCAATGGCGTGCCACTTGACTTTGTAGAGGACTTCACATACCTGGGGAGCCTCATCAGCAAGGACGACGGAGTGAAAAAGGACATCCAAGCAAGGCTCTCCAAAGCTCATGGGGCATTTGCAAGACTTCAGCCAATCTGGAAGTCCAGACAGTACGACCTTAGGACTAAGATTCAGCTGTACAACAGCAATGTGAAATCTGTCCTTATGCATGGCTCAGAATGCTGGCGAGTGGTGAAAGGAGACATGAATAAAATCAGTGCCTTCCACAGTGGGTGCCTAAGAAAAATCTGCCGAATCTTCTGGTCAAACAAAATAACAACCAAGGAGCTGTACGGCAAAACAGGATGCAGAGATGTGGTCCTTGAAATAAAACACCAGCAACTCAGATGGCTAGGCCACTTCCTAAGAATAGACAAGGAGAGGATACCGAAGGTAGCATTATGATGGACGCCACCTGGAAAAGGTAAGCCTGGGCGGCCAAAGAACACCTGGCGGAGAACAGTTGAAGGGGAGCTGAAAGAAATGAAGCTTACATGGGGAGAGGCACAGAAAGTAGCACAATACCGAGATGAATGGTGTTGAGTCGTCGAAGCCTTGAAGAAGAGGATTAAGTAAGTAAGCATGTGCTAGGCGTGTCTCTTTGGCAAAGAAAAACACATTTTGAAGAGGTTTAAAGTTGTGGCTGAGGGACCTGTAAAAACGAGTGTTGCTTTTAGTCACATCTAAAGTTAGCTAATGTTAGCAAAGCGCTAACTAGCTATAGCTACATCAAGAGGAGTTCGTCTAATGTCAGTTCGTCTAATGTCAGTTCGTCTAATGTCAGCCAGGTTTGCTTCTTTGTGTCTTGCTTTTGTGACAACTTTAAAAACATTTAGAAAGGACAGATTGGTTGGCTGCTGACTTTTTTTTTTTTTTCAATGACACGAATAATCTTTAGCGGAATCTAATATCTGGCTAACGGTCCTTCGTTTATATTACCTGTGTAAGGCTGTGTGCCACCTCAAAGTAACTTCTGGTGTTATTTATTGGGACATACACGACATGCATTATCCTATCATGAATACGTCCTTCCATTGCATGCTGTAGTCCTTACTTTCAGCATGCTGAAACTTGATTGCCTGACACCCAGGATCTAATAAACACAGCAGCACCCGGTTAAACGGCACAAGCACAAATTGTCAAATTGTCCAACCTAGCAATAATAACTAAAGGGACAGGACTGTAGTGACTTCAGTTGTCCCATTTAATGAGCATTTATTTTAACTAATAAGTGTATTTTTTCTGCATGGAGCAGGTTGTTTTTGACAGGTTGTGTCTGACAGCTGTGTTGATCTTCAGCCCTGCACAGATTAACGTCTCCTGTTCCTCCACATGGTGGGAATAGTGATGATGACCCAGATATCATGTGCAGAGATGATCGCTGTCGTACTGACTGAACGACCTGCTGCTGTTACACTCACACGTCTCTCTGCCCAGGACAGATAACGTATCAACACATCTCGCATATCTGCTGCAGGTTCAACACATCAGGAAAATCCACAGAGGAACACTGGTTTCTAGATCCATCCCAGTTCAGTGTGGGACTGGGAGGAACTGGAGGCCAAAGGTATAATAAAAATGGCTTTTTTTTCATTCAAATGGAGCCAGTTTGATTATTCAAAACAGGAATAAAGATGCTGTGAGAATCCAGTCATATCTCTGCTGAGACGTCTGACGTCCATTTTGTTTGGTCCATTTAAAGGCCGGTGAGTAACTATGAGATCAGAGTGAAACCAAAGCTGCTTTAAAAAGACTCAGCAAGTGGGCGTGTGTGTGTGTGTGTGTGTGTGTGTGTGTGTGTGTGTGTGTTGCAGGTTGTTGTCCCCCCTGTAAATCCCCTTTTGAAGATGAGCTCTTTAAAAACACACCCTCACACTGTGTCTGTGCCACATGATAATATTAAAACAACAGTGCAGTTGTTTCCACGTTTAGTTTTTCTGTTGTGCACTTTTTAAATTTGAATTTGAAAAAATCATCTGTCTGTCCAGTTCTTTATTTATTCATTTATATATTATTTGATAGGGACGATACAGTTTAACATAGTTCCAGTGCAGAGTGTGGGACTGATGTGTTGCACAGAGTTTATAGCTTTAAAACATTTAAAACATCATACAGCCACAGTAACTGTAAACATGGAAGGCACAATGAAATACATAAACCACAGTCCACACACCACAACACAAACATCACAAACATCACAACATATCCCACAATACATCTACAATAGACATACCACAGTACACCTAAACACTTACACTAATACCCCTGAAAGGTTTGGGCGCAGTAAGCAAAAACACTTTTCATGAGCACAACACTTCAAGAACGCCCTGAATACATTTCTTCAAATTTGGCACAAACGTTTACTTGAACTCAGTGATGAACTGATTAGATTTTAGTGGTCAAAGATCACTGTTACCTTTAATTCATCTCATTCTCATGAACACAATATCTCCTACACCTACAGGGAATCTCCCCAAATTTGGCACAAACGTCCACTCTGAGTCAAGGATGAGCTGATTAGAACTTGGTGGTCAAAGTCCAAAGGTCAAGCCCACAGTGACCTTGCTTACGTCTCATTCTCATGAACGCGATATCTCTAGAACACCTTGAAGGAGTTCCTCAAATTTGGCACAAACGTCCACTCCAAGTCAAAGATGAACTGACTGGAATTTGGCGGTCAAGATTACGGTGACCCCAAAAAACATGGGTTTTTTTCATAATTCAAGAATTCATATGTTAATTATAACAAAGGTTTTACACAAATGTGTAAAAGGATGAAATGATAAAGTGATGACATTTTATATCCAAAAGGTCAAAGGTCAGCTTCACTGTGAAATCATAATGTTCTGTAAAAACACTTTTCCGGCCATTATTCAGCGTCATATCTCAGGAACAGAAGGGGAGACATTTGGTCAGATACTGAACTGGTCACACTAATCTTGAAACTGTGCTGATTGTATAGATCTTCAGTGTGTGAGGCGTCCATGTTTTCAGACTACCGATGGAAACTGTAACTGCAGCATGACTGGTGTGTGGAGGCGTACAACTACAGTACGAGGTGGTAATTCTAGTTTATTTTTTATTTCCCATTTTTATCAGGTTTATAGTGTAATATTTGTTATATTATCTTAATGATACATATCAAACATACAATTGTATGTAATGTATTTTATAAATCCTGTAATGTGATGGGTGTGTCTGTCTGATGGGTGTGTGTGTGTGTGTGTGTACTTCTGTTGAACACACAGGTAGCAGTAAACACACTCTGCTGGTTGTGTGTTACACGGCAGTTAATGTAGTGATGAGCACATCACAGTAATCCCTCACAGACTAATGAGACTCAGATTACACTGTGTGTGTGTGTGTGTGTGTGTGTGTGTGTGGCCTCTCTGTGTGGTCTGTCACCCTTTAACCTGCAGGCCTGAGGAGCCTCCATGGTCTGAGTCAACACACTGAGCTGCTGCTGCTGCTCTTCACACTTTAAACACCATCGTCCTCATCATCATTATCATCAACATCATCATCATCAGCATCATTATCATCATCATCCTCGTTCACCTTTCAGCTCGCGGTCAAGTTTCTTAAAGAGTCCATCAGAGGTGGAAGAAGTACTCAGATTTTACACTTAGGTAGAAACAGTAACGCCACAGTGGAGAAATACTCTGTAAAGAGTAAAAGTGCTGCGTCCGCAGTCTCACTCAAGATAAAGTACTCATTATGCAGAGTAATGTGCAGTATATTATTATATGGGATTATACCAGCGATGATACTGAAGTACTTTGACATACTTGTACTCGAGTATTTGCTCTATACTCCACTTAATACTCCACTACATCTGAGATGTACTCTTTATTCCACTACATTTGTCTGACACTTAAAAACACTTATGAACATATGTTATGATGTCGTGCTATACGACGAATCTACCTAATGATACACAAAGTGTCTCAAAGTTGCTCCACACTGACAAACTACAACATTAAAATGCTCCTGTATGTACAGTAATTGTAACTGTATTCAACGCTTGATGCTTGAAGCAATGAGTGACATCAAATCAGATAAGTCCATTATTTTTACAGTCTATGAGTCTTGTTTTTCATGTAAACCTGGAGGGGCTCCGTAGAATTAAAAGCATCCTGGGAAATGAAGTTGGAGAATCAGCATGCTGTACAGTAGTTAGCACTTGTGCAGCCAGAGCCACAAACACATCATATTTTCAAAGTTTCATACAAATCATATCAACGTTTCTAAAGTGACATATGAGCTGACTTTGTCATCTGGAGGGCAGACAACAACTTAAGTTAAGGTGAGTACGTGGACGGATGGGTCCAACAAATACTGACTTTCACCCTGCAGGCCAGTGCTCACTTCCTGTATGATTGTAAAGCCAAACCCTGTTCTTTCTTTTTCTCTAAAACCCAACCACGTGAGCGTGTCGGCTAAATGTCATCACGTACATTTGTTGCTGAAGTTAACACAGTCAGTTCAGTGCATTTTGAAAACAGACAATGCATGTAACAGGCTGAAGTTGACACGGCGTCCCAGAACGTCAACAACCAACACACCCAGGGTACCTTGGACGTCATATGTGGACGTGGAAAGTCCATGACCAAACGTGGACATGTGACGAGGTCACAGTGAGGATGAGTTGCAGAGAAACCTGAAGCTGCTGGACGTCCTCCTGAAGCCATTGTCTTTATGTTTATAAGATATCTATGACTGTGTCATCCTGATTGTCTCTACTGTGACGCAACATCTATCACATGTGTCCATCCTGGCAGAAGGATCTGTCTTCAGATGCTTCTCCTGGTTTCTAACAGTGTTTGTTTATCTGAGTCGAGGCTCTCAGGACAGAGTTTAAAGCCTCGTGAGGAAAATGTGGGATTTGTGCTACTGGTCGGTCGGTGTACATAAAACTGAGTTGATTTCTGTGATCATAATCCACAACATAACTGGGAAAACATTTAGTAAAGGTTATTTCCAGGAGACAGGGTGGAGTTTTCAGAGGTGACTGGTGTCCAGTCTGGTCTGGTCTCTGCAGACTGGTCGTCCCCCCCCCTGCTCGGCCCCGCAGGAGATCAGCAGACCTCAGCTAAGATCACAGCAGCTCAGTGTTTACCTTTATCACCGGCCGTTTGATTCCCTGCGTCCTCTCAGACTTCCAGCTGAGCTCCTGGAGGGTGGAGGAGGACACACGGCGAGAGCGGCTCTGACAGGACCAGCAGCTGAGGACACCTCGAACACAGACAGAGACTCTGGAGCAGCCTCTGGACGTCACATCCTAACGATGGCTCAGAGGTGTCCTCAGCGTCCTGGTGGTCCACACACTTTGTTACATTCTTGCTCTGTACAAATGGTGAAGTATGTGTCGAACATCAACGCCTCCTCCGCACGACCATTTGATGAGCTGAGCGTTGACAGTTGGACGAAACATTCCTGAAGTGGTTAGAAAAACTTTTTGTCCACCAAACTTCACCAGAGACGTTTGAGGAATGTGAAGCTGTTTGCTGAAAGTTCAGCTCAGTGTTATTCTGTCCTCACATACGTACTGATGGACGTAATGCCTAATGTTTTGTATCGTTGTGTGTACCTATAATGTTATGTGTTTTTATGCCTGATGTTTTTGTTGATGTAAAAAATAACCAGAGGCAGATTATGAGACGATGGACCTCTGGGCACAGATGTGTGAAAGGTCCAGCTACCTCTCCTACACAGAAGCAAGACACACCGACTTTGCAGTTTTGCATCTCTTTGTAGTCATCACACATCTTTTTGTGGTTTTGTGTCTCTTAAAGTTCATTTTGTGTCTTTTCTCTTATCTTTGCAGTTACTGTGTGCAGTTCCTTTGCATCTTAATGCAATATATGATTCATTATTATCTACTGGGTGCAATAACTCAACTGCTGCATGTGTTTCACCTCTTGAATGTTTATATTTATTCAACATACGATGCACAAAACCGTTCATATTCTTATGTTTACTTTTATTCTGTTCTTGTTTTATTCTGTTGTTAAATGTTCACACTTACAGCCTCAGCACAGTTTTTATCTTGTCTTGTCTTCTCTTATTTTTCTTTACATTTTTTATTATCTTAATATTTGAAATACTAGTGTTAAATACTGTAGCATTATGCACCTTTTTGATTTTATGCACATTTTTATTTCTATTTTATTGCTTCATATTTACATTATATACATTCAATTTATATTATATTTTACTTCTATTTCATACAGTACATACTTCTTATGTTAACTCTTATTCTGTTCTTGTTTGATTCTATCTATGTATTCACACTTACAGCTTCAGCACAGTGAGGATATATGTTTTTATTTTATTTTATTTAATATTTTTAATATCTTAATATTTTAAGTACTAGTGTTAAACACTGTAGCATAATGCACATTTTATTCTAACTTTGATTTACATTTTCATTTCTATTTATTTTGTTGCTATTTATTGCTTTATATTCGCATTATATACATTTACATTTCTATTCTATTCTACTTCTATTTCATACTCTTATTCTGACTTCTTAGAATCCTCTCTTCTTACATCACAGCAACTGTAACGAATCATGATTTCCTCTCAAAGATCAATAAAGTATTTCTGATTCTGATTTTTGTGGTCATTCTGAGTCTTCTCCTGGTCGGTGTGTGCTGCAGTAATTTGAGTGACACCTTGCAGATAAAGGCCAGGGGGCCCCGACACTTCGGGCCCCGGGCCCCGATAGGCCCGTTCAGTAAAGCATCCATGAGAATAACTAAATGTAGAGACGTTTCCCCTGCTGAGCGTCTGACAGGATCCAAACTGTCTAACTGCCTCTGAATTGCAGCAATTAGGACTCATCACACGTCCGAACCTCCCACAATGTTTTCCTGTTTGACACTTTGACGTCACACTGGTCATTTCCATCCAAAGCAAGTGTCAGAGTGCTCACCATGATCCAAAACTCTGGACAGACAAGGATGTAGGGTTTTTCTTAATTTTGGGGGCTCATATATTTAGAAAGGGAGACTGGAGGTCTTCCCCCAAGATACTGAGCGACAACCACTATATAGACACCAGCCCCCTGCGACCCTCCGCCAGGGTCAGCAGTTACAGATAATAAATGAATGAATGAAAAGTACCTAAAGCTGTCAGACGAATGCTGCGAGGTAAAACGTACAATATTAACCTCTGAGATGTCATGGAGTACAAGTATGAAACTGCTTAAAATGGAAATACTCAAGTAAAGTAAGCTGGATTTGTAATTCAGTACAGTGGGTGGGTAAATGTACTCTTGGTCACACTGAGATCAGCAGGGTTTAATTTAAGGCTCTAACATGTAAAACGTGATCATCTGCAGAGCACTGTGTTCCTCTCATCGCTCAGTGAGCTGAACATACGAGTCAGCAGAGCTGTTTATAATCTTTTACACGGCTGAAGAATTTCCTCAGTCATGGAAACTGAACCCGAGTCTGATCCAGCTCCTGACATCCTCCAGCTTCCTGCCTTCTTCTTCTTCTTCTGTTTCCTCCGTCAGCGTGGAGCAGCAGCAGCAGCAGCAGCAGCGTGGAGCGTGGCTGTGACAAAAGCAGAGGAATGCTGGAGTTGGCTGCAGTAAAGAGCCGTCCAGCCTCGGCCTCAGCTCTGTAACTGTAGCACGCTAGCCATAAACGCTGAGCGGTGAGGACGTGGGAGGCCCCCAGGAACGAGCGGAGATCAGGTTTCAGCACCGTGATGGATTCTACATCCCGAGGTTCACAAGTGGAGACACAAACTGCTGTTAACAGCAAATAAACCAGCAGAAGGAGTGGGAAGCAGAAGTCTCTGAAAATAAAGTCATAGACTATATTTGGGATGAGATTACAGTGGCGGAGAGTAACTAAGTACATTCACTGAAGCACTACACTTAAGTACACGTTGAGGTAATTTACCCAAGTATTTCTATATTATGCCACTTTGTACTTCTACTGCATTACATCTCATATTTACAGTGTAGCCTGATCATCTCTTTGTTTACGTTCCTTCAGCCCACATCTTAAATGTTTACTGTTGCTATGGCAACAAGTGCTTTCTAATGTTAGCCTATATTAGCTTAATCTCAGCTCCCTCAATAGACTGAATCACAATGTTTGACATTAACTTCCTGGTAAAAGCAGCCTCTGTGGCTGAAACATGACGCCAACACAGAAGAGCCACAAACTGCAGTTCCTCTAATGTCCACTAGAGGCTGGCTCCAGAAGTGAGTTAATGCTTACAGACCTCCATGTTAGAACTTTACAGCAGAAATAAACATATTTACAGCCTGGCACAAAAAACAGTTTTGGTCTGTATAGCTAATTTCAACATTCATCACGACTGTACGGGGGCTGAATTTTTGTGATACTGTCCTATTTACATTTTATTAAGGCTTAAATTTATGTATAATCAAGAGCGGGCTTTTGATAACCCACAAGTTGGAGCCACCCCTCTCTCCTCCACAGCTCCAGCCTTTCATCCAAATATGATCACCTCTGGCTCCAAAAAACCAAGATGGTGACAACCGAAATGCTGAACTCAACGCTTGTAAACACTTGATGCTTGAACCAGTGGGTGACATCATGGTAAATCAGCATGTTGTACAGTGGCTGCCACCTCTGCAGCCCCAGTCACCAGGAGAGTTGTATATTTCCGCAGACCACAAACATGTTATATTTCTAAAGTTTCATTTGAATCATATGAACATTTCTAACGTGACGTATGAGCTGACTGGGTCATCTGAAGGTGGAGGGGATGATGGATGGCGTGACACCTACGGCTGCCAAGCTGCCAACCACTGTTTAGGACCAACAAAACCTGTAATTTGAAGCCACCCATACCCAAGTGGTTTTTGTGCCTAACCCTGACCACGTTAAACCAACCTGGTCTCACTCCGAAGACGTCAATAACAGATGCTCAGGCAGTGACTTTCGGCATCAGACACTGACGCAAAAGCTGACCTTTCACGTCAGCATGATACGCAGGTGGTCGCTGATACTGTTTAGCGGTGCCTAGCGGCGTCAGGGTGAAATGTGGCAGGACAGTAACCAAAGTTAAGGTGGTTGCATCTGGGAGGGGTGACGGATGCGTTCAGCACCCACCGACTTTCAATCGGGAGGCTGATGTTCTCCCCCTGTAAGACTGCAAAGCCAAACACTGTGGGTTTGTCCTAAACACAACTATGTGCATATGTTAGCAAAACATAACCACGTGTGTTTGTGCTGAAGGAAAAAAAACATCAGTTGGTGGTGTTGTACCGACGTAGTGCTTTTATTTTGAAAGAGACTGTATCAAACTACATTTCCTGTGAAAACAGAAGTGTATTTTGAAAACAGACAATGCATGTAACAGGCTGAAGTTGACACGGCGTCCCAGAACGTCAACAACCAACACACCCAGGGTACCTTGGACGTCATATGTGGACGTGGAAAGTCCATGACCAAACGTGGACATGTGACGAGGTCACAGTGAGGATGAGTTGCATTTTTGAAAATTAAAGTTTCAACTCATCTATTACATAATAATGTACAAATGTAACATATCAATGCCACCCAAAGTGTTGTTTTGGAGACGTGAGAAGTTGTAAATAAACTGATATGCAGTATTAATAACTCTGATATAACCCCAGCTCTGTGATGATGCTCAGTACAGTGAAAGCTGATATGACACACTCCTCAGGGACTGTAACGCTCCATTATTCTAGTTTTAACCTGTGACCGATGTCCAGAGAGGAAACTTTCCTCCCAGATGAGCTCATCAGTCTTCTGAAGAACAACAGGATAATTTCCAGCAGAGCCGACACTCAAACGCACTCTCATCTGGCTTTCTTTTTTTTAAGGCTGCCATTAGCCTCTTGGCACACGGTTCACTCTGCGTTATGGAGTTTGTCTCTATCAGCACCTGCCCGCCTGCCAAAATCTGCCCTCAGCCTCAAACAAAGGTCTTTAAGTAGCGGAGGGTCGGAGCGGAGGACACATGAAAGTTTGGAGAGCGCTGGTGGCTCTCAGAGAGACGAAACACGAGCTCGTGTTTTTCCAAAACAAAATTATGGAAAAAGAAAATGGAAGTGGTGGATATGAGGCCCTGTGTGTGTGTGTGTGTGTGTGTGTGTGTGTGTGTGTGTGTGCGTGGCAGAGGAAGTCAAAACCAGTTGGCTGTCAGCTCCATTTGGCTCCTGTCACACTCTCTCCATTTCTCATAGAGAGCCATAAGGAAGGCCTCAGCATGACCAGTTCCCAGAATGCCTCTCTGCTGTTCCCAACAGTGGCCATTCATCTCCTCTCTCACTCCCCACCACACCCCTCCTCACCCCTCCTCATCCCTCACCCCTCACCACTCCCCTGAGCCCTCATTTAAACCCATTTAAACCCTCCGATATGACTGGAATCAAGTGTCCTGTGCAGCTCCACAGAGCAGAGCAAGGCACTCTGGCTGCTGAGGTCGAGGGTTTGAGTCCCACTGGGGCTGCACATATCTGCACTGTAACTCCTGCAAGGTGCTTCACACAGGACACGTCAGACGATACGAGCTGTAGCTGCCCGTCCTGTTACAGAGAAAATGTTCCATCTTATCCTGCAGGAGAGAGTGGAGTTAAAACACTGCAGTGTCACCTCTGTATCTCTGTGACCTCTGACCTCCAGGGAGCTGAAGGTTTCCTACTGTTGGCTGTACTGTTTGTCATTTTCAGTAAATATCACAATAAACAACATGTGATATCTGTTTTAAAAAGTACTAACGTAGAGAGATAGAAGGTACCCGCTCATCTTTTCAGGGGTTAGGTCTCGAGTGGAGCGCACAGCTGATTGGCAGTCGACATGGTTTGTTTAAATATGATGTATCAGAAGTGCATATTTAACAGATTCAGTGTGGACACAGAGCTTCACTCGTTTGCTGTTTGAGCATGTAAAACTCATATGAGGCATTTCCCATAAACCGATTTTTAAAAGTCTTTGCAGTGCACCTGCTGCATGACTGCGGCAGAGGAAACACAGCCAGGACACTGTCTGGTGATCTGGGCATTAAATTTAAGACCCAGACAAATGAGCTCAGCAACAAGATTTTGAAGTACCGTCAAACTTCAGTCAGTAGCCCACTGAAGTCAACAGGCCTGTATTTCAGACAGGCCTTTGATTCCTTTTACAAAATAACTGTTGCTAAGCAACAATTGTTTATTTGAGCCAGTATGAATATTACTTGTATAAAAATTAGACTTTAAATAACATGTCAATTACAAGTCATTCATTTAATCTGGCTCCGACACACAAAGCATCAGAGAGAGAGTGCGTTATGACACAACACACAGACACACAGACACAACAGCACTTTATCCTGTTAAAACAATCCGCACAACTTGGATTAATTTGTATTTCATTCTTTTCATCAGTGTACCCTCACAGACTCTCAGGGGTGATAGTGCAAGCAACATACCTGAAATTAACCTGGCTAGCTACAGCAGTGCTAGCTAGCCAGAATGTACCAGTGACTCTGCTACCCCCTACTGCGCGAGCAGTGTATTGCATGTCAAGTGTCGCCCGTGTCGCTTGCGTTCAGTGTGTTGACTATGAAAGGAAGTGTGCTGATCACGTCGCTGCTCGTGTTGTGTGCGTCGACTATGAAACGGCCCAAACACATCTAAAGAACTTCTATAAAAATGAAGTGCAACCAGACCAGACTTCTAATTGAGACAGGTCTTTATTTGTTAAAATCACACTGGGCTAGTAAAAGGGACAGTCCCTGTTTAATTGGGACCAGGCTTTTGATTGAAGTTTTACAGTATTCCGGGGCGTCGGTGGCTTAGTGGATAGAGCAGGCGCCCCATGTACAAGGCTGTTGCCGCAGCAATCCAGGTTCGACTCCAGCCTGTGGCCCTTTGCTGCATGTCACTCCCTCTCTCTCCCCCCTTCAGGCTCACCTGTCCTATCAATTAAAGGCTCAAAAATTCATTCATTCATTCATCTTCTAACCGCTTCATCCTCTTGAGGGTCGCGGGGGGGGGTGGAGCCTATCCCAGCTGACACTGGGTGAGAGGCAGGGTTCACCCTGGACAGGTCACCAGACTATCACAGGACTGACACATAGAGACAGACAACCATTCACACTCACATTCACACCTACGGACAATTTAGAGTCACCAATTAACCTGCATGTCTTTGGACTGTGGGAGGAAGCTGGAGCACCTGGAGGAAACCCACGCTGACACAGGGAGAACATGTCAGAGCACCTGGAGGAAACCCACGCTGACACAGGGAGAACATGTCAGAGCACCTGGAGGAAACCCACGCTGACACAGGGAGAACATGTCAGAGCACCTGGAGGAAACCCACGCTGACATGGGGAGAACATGTCAGAGCACCTGGAGGAAACCCACGCTGACACAGGGAGAACATGTCAGAGCACCTGGAGGAAACCCACGCTGACACGGGAAGAACATGTGGGAGCACCTGGAGGAAACCCACGCTGACACAGGGAGAACATGTCAGAGCACCTGGAGGAAACCCACGCTGACACAGGGAGAACATGTCAGAGCACCTGGAGGAAACCCACGCTGACACGGGGAGAACATGTCAGAGCACCTGGAGGAAACCCACGCTGACACAGGGAGAACATGTCGGAGCACCTGGAGGAAACCCAGGCTGACACAGGGAGAACATGTCAGAGCACCTGGAGGAAACCCACGCTGACACAGGGAGAACATGTCGGAGCACCTGGAGGAAACCCACATTGACACGGGGAGAACATGTCAGAGCACCTGGAGGAAACCCACGCTGACACAGGGAGAACATGTGGGAGCACCTGGAGGAAACCCACACTGACACAGGGAGAACATGTCAGAGCACCTGGAGGAAACCCACGCTGACACAGGGAGAACATGTCAGAGCACCTGGAGGAAACCCACGCTGACACAGGGAGAACATGTCAGAGCACCTGGAGGAAACCCACACTGACACAGGGAGAACATGTCGGAGCACCTGGAGGAAACCCACACTGACACAGGGAGAACATGTCAGAGCACCTGGAGGCAACCCACACTGACACAGGGAGAACATGTCGGAGCACCTGGAGGAAACCCACGCTGACACAGGGAGAACATGTCAGAGCACCTGGAGGAAACCCACGCTGACACAGGGAGAACATGTCAGAGCACCTGGAGGAAACCCACGCTGACACAGGGAGAACATGTCAGAGCACCTGGAGGAAACCCACGCTGACACAGGGAGAACATGCAAACTCCGCACAGGCAACCGGCAACCCTCTTGCTGTGAGGCGACAGTGCTAACCACCACACCACCGTGCCGCCCCAGGCTCAAAAATGCCCGAAAAAATATCTTAAAAAAAAAAAAAAGTTTTACGGTATTCCAAAAGTAATCTAGAGAATTTCGACTACTTTACTCAGATGAGGGAATGTATTCAGTAATCTGTCGTGGACATTTTAAAACTAACCCTCACAACACTGAAGATTAACAATGCTAACATGCTAAACACATGATCAACATGTTGACTGGTGCTTCAGTGATAGATGTTACTTAATACCAGCGGTGGAGAGTAACTAAGTACATTTACTCAAACAGGCCTAAGTACAGTTTTGAGGTACTGGTACTTAACTTGAGTATTTCCTTTTCATTCAGATTTTTATGTCAACTCCGCAACTTCACAGAGAAATATTATACTTTTTATTCCACTACATTTATTTTGGAGGCTTTAGTTACTTTTCAGATTAAGAGTAAACACACAAAACATATAAGGAGCTCATAAAATATGATGTATATGATGATATTTTACTGTTAAACTCATCAGTAGATACTTGAAATTGGCTGCGCACTGACAACTTACAACATTAAGTAAAATGATTTAATAATATAATGTGCTCTCTTTCAAAGGAGTGTTTCTGTACGACAAACACTTACTTTTGATATTGCTGTTGATACTTCTGTACTTGAACTTCTTGCGAGTAACATTTTGAATGCAGGTATTACTACTGTTACCAGGTGAAGGATGTGAATACTTCTTCCACCACTAGTTAATGATGTGGAGGAATGTTTGCTGCTAATTAAAGAGTGCTTCTGCTTCTATTTTGTCACAAAGTCTTGATCAAAACAAGGTCTGATTTCAGTTCATTGATACGTTCGACTGTTTATATCATTAAAATGTTTGAGTTTCAGCCCCATAAAGCTCCACCTGCTGCAGTCAGTGCCCGTCGCTCTGCTCCCCAGCCGCTTAAATACCTCAAATGTTCTGTAATGTGGTGTTTCAGGCTCTTAATCAGACATTTTCTTTTCCCCGGGTCAGTGGATTTAGACAAACCGCAGGATATAATCCCGTTTTCCACTCACAGACGAAGCCGTGAACCCGGTGAATTTTGCCCTCTAAGTAATGGAGGCGCCGTCCTGCCCTCTGCAGCCCGGCACTCAGCCAGGGCAGGGTGGGGGGTCCCCGGCTCCAACCAACCAGGAACAGCAGGAACAGACCAACAGGCCATCTGAGAGGAGTGTGTGTGTGTGTGTGTGTGTGTGTGAGAGAGAGAGCAGTGTGAGGTCCAAACGATGAAAGAGAAGAGGAAGCTGTGAGAACTGGCCCGACCGCTGGAGTGCACAAAAATGTGAAGATATTTGAACAACTTTTTAGCTTTCAGAATCCACAGTCATCCACATGTGACTCATAGACTGAGGCTCAAGTGCTCCACGCTACACTTCTCGTAGCCAAAAGTATGTGGACAGCTGGACATTGCACTCATACGTGATAGCTGAATATGTCAGAACCAGGGAGATTAATGTGCCGCTTCCTCTCTTCTGGTTCCTGAACCTGCTGCAGGGATTTGATTCCACTCAGACACAAGAGCATCAGTGAGGTCAAATATTGATGTTGGTGATCAGGTCTGACTCACAGTTGTTGCTCCAGTTGATCTCAGTGGTGTTGGATGGGGTTGAGGTCAGGGCTCTGTGCAGACCAGTCAAGTTCTTCCACACTAAACTGGGAAACCATTTCTTTATGGAGTTGACATGTCATGTTAAACAGGAAAAAGCTGACGTTGATCCTATTGATGCTTTATTTATTTTGAAGCCCCTACAATACTGCTGAGATTTTCAGTGCAAGCTTTTATCATAGCATTATTGAAGTAAAAGTCTCTATAGTTCTTCCACCACTGGTTCAATCAATACATTGATTTTATTTTTGGAAATTGTATTATTTTATGTCTTTTTTCTCTACTTTTTTATATTAGATTTAATGACTCATATTTTCCTGCTCCCCTCGTGTGCCTTTCATCAGTAAATGTTTTCTCTAAATTAAGCTAGATTTTTACGTCTGCATTGAATCCATGCTGCCATCAATGCTAGAGCCTGACGTGCACCTCCTCATAAATGTAACTACACGTCACAGCAATTTTTGTTAGCTGAAACCATTTCCCTCAGTGGAAACAAAGCTTTGATTTGCTTTAATTTCACAGATAAGAAACAATAAATTGTGAAGACAATAAAGCCTCCACAAAATCTCTGCTAGCTGCTAGGCTAATGTATACAATGTAAAATGCCATAGGCTTGTGCTAATAACGTTAGCATGTTGTATTTGTGGGGAAAATGTGTCCAGATAAAGACGAATAGAATAGAATAGAATAGAATAGAATAGAAAACTTTATTGTCTGGAACCAAAAGGCAACAGAAATTTGTCTTCGACAGGGCTCAACACTAGATTTACACACACACAGAAGACATTTACACGATCTAAAAAAACACGCAAAAAAGGTACATATACAAAACATTGACATTTAAAAGAAAAGGACCAGCAGCAAGTCATGACAAGTGTTTGTCTGTGAATGCTGCGAGTTATACTGAAGCTGATTTGTGTTTGACACTGTCTCTATTAAGCCATGTTTAATGTGTGTTTACTGTGTGTTTAATGTGTGTTCAACGTGTGTTTAATGTGTGTTTAGAATCAACTAAACTTTACAGCACTTCACAGAAACCCCGCTGCCGACCAGTGGTTAGGAGGTGTAAGTGCAGAGTGACACAGACACACCACCACACAAGTATAAATGCTCACAACAGTGAAAGAAGGAAAACAGAAACCTAACAAAAAAAAAAAAAAAAAGATCTGAAGACACCAAATAAACCTCCAAACACCCTGACGGACTCGAGCCTGCTCAGAACATCATCCATGTTAATGAACTACAGACTGAGAGAAGTAAAGCCTCTCCCTCTGTTAACAGGTGGAGTTTGGTCCTCTGAGCTTGATGTGTTTCGCAGCCTCGGGTTCTGCTGCTGGTTTTATATAAACACTGGATGTTACAACCACCGGCTGGTATCAGGTTTAATATCAAATCTGCTGAAGCTCACGTTCACTGCACCTCGGGGGGGCTGCAGGCCGGGCAGGACTGCAGGGTGCAGGAGGGGTAACCTGAGTGGGCGTGGAGAATCAGGCTGCATGCTCAGGTGTGTTTAGACTGGAAGTGAAGCTGATTTAAGGTTTCTCCAGATTTCCTAAAAAATCTTCCAGCTAGTGGAAAACTAACTAAGTATATTTACTTAAGCACAAATTCAATTCCATTTTAAGCAGTTTTATAAAACTTCTCCTCCACTACATGTCAGAGGTCAATATTGTTCTTACATTTTTCAGGTGACAGTTTTCCTGTCCAGTGAGAACCAGTGCAGGACTTTGACTTACAGTGGGTGTTTACTCAGTGTGGTTATCAGTACTTTTACTTCATTAAGAGACTAAATACTTCTTCCACTACATCATTACTACACCTGATGGATCAGTATCTCTCTCTTGTTTCCTTGTTGAATGTCACTTTAATATTTTGTTTTAGATCAGTATCTCTTTTTTCTGTTTGGTTCTGACAATAATCACTTTTTAATTACCATTATCTCTTTTGACTCTTTTATTGTATTTTTTTACTGCAGTTTTTAAAATTAAGACTTGTGTTCTTTATTAAAGTATAAACCTGGAGCTTTCTGCACCCAGACTTTCCCTCGTACTCTGCCAGTGTTTTGGGTTCCCAGGGTGGCTGTGGAGAGATTGGTCTACCACATTGAGTCTGATGTAGAAAACAAGACTTCCAGGTCGCGGCGTCCCGTTCAGTAACATGGCAGGATCGTTTGTCCCTCGTGGGATTTTCCCCCCCGGACACTTCCCTCAGGTCCCTTCAGGCTGGCTGCTGTCCCCTCCAGCTCCTCCACCCTGCAGTGTCCCAGCCTGCAGCCTGCGGGGGGTTGGAGGGTGGAAGCAGTGTCAGAGGTGGAAGTGGATGAAGTTTCCAGATGCTCCACCAGTGTTTGGACTGCTGACACTGCAGCTCTGGTTTGTGTGTGTGCACTTAAGTTCACAGTTTACGGTTTATTGTGTTGGTTTGACTTCAGGACGCCATCATTCACCTTTTTATCTTCAGCCTGTGGTCACCTGTTCTTATCTTTGGTTTGATTTTGATTTAGCTACACATGCCTATTGGGTCCTCAGCTTTGGCTTGCCTGAGCTTTACCTTTATTTCAGATTTATCTCTTATTTCCTCCTTTTTTTAATCAATCAACTGTTCAATCTATAAGATGTCAAATAATAGGGAAGACTGCCCCGAGTGACCAAACAGTCACCAAACAGTCTGAAACCCAGAGACATTCAGTTTTGTTTTTGATTGAGTCTTAGGGCTGCTGTGAAACTGCGCCTACTTGAGGCAACACGTTTTTTTATCTTGGGTGTGTCGGTACAATGAACAACCAAAAGAAAATGCAGAGGAGATATCTGCACACCAATACAACTGGGCTGGACAGCCACAAAGAAAGGTTCACAGGCTGAGATCAATGCAAAAAAGAAGAAAAAAACTCAGTTTATTTAGAACATTCGTGCACTAAAAGACGGGTGCTCAACGTGCAAAAATAATAATAAAAAGTGATTAGAAACAGCAGCAAATGTTTCAGTCCTTAACTGTCAGCAGTGCTGTTTTTGACTAATAAATGACAATACAACATGTTTCTTAACAAACGTAACAACACCTCAGGAGTCCAACTTGATAATCAGAGGAGGTCGGCCTCTGCTCTCACAACCTCTCAATAATGAAATGCACTTCCTGTAAATGTTAGAGTATCTGCAGCCGAGCTAACTTAAAAAAAAACCCCATCTTCCTGTTAAGTTGCAATAAAGCAGCGGTTCTCAAATGGTGTGCCGTGGGAGTTTGTGATAACCACACATAATTGTAATATCAAACTGGGCCTATATAAAAAGTTATGAATGAATTTTTAATTGACTGTATCACTATGTTGTGGACACCCATTTTCCAATAAAGAGGCAAACTCTAACCCAAAAAATTTTAAATTTAATTAAATAGAAAGGGCGAAGGACAGTGATGATGGAGCTAAAGGAGACGGCACAGGCCAAAGCACGAGACAGGGTTCAGTGGCAGTGAAGGATTGCGGCCTTTTGCCCCAGCCGGGACGAAGAGGATAAGTAAGTAAATTCAATTTACAAAACCTTTACGGGAACCTATTTGTCGACGTTCGCATGTGGGAATTATAAGTGTGTGACACATCACATTATCTTAAATGATCTCACATTACTGTTTAAACAGACGTGTTTTTGGTGCTTTGATGTAATATTAAAAAGCTTAAAATGAATTCTTGAATCATTTGTTAATAAATATTTCATGAGTATTATCTGATATTAGTAAATAAAAACAAATATTTATATTGTGATAAGAGTGATGACACTCGTTATAGAGGCTACTGGGCACAGATATAAACAGAAGTGTCACCCTTTGGTGTGTCTTGGGCACAAAAAGTTTGAAAACCACTGCAGTAAACCACATGGTACATGTGCGCGCACACACACACACACACACACACATATGTATATATATATATATATATATATATACACGATTAAGATGTGAATGTTACAACTGCACTTTTTCATTATCCATTAATCTAGTAATCAATTAATCATTTACTTCTTAAAGTAAATTATTACTGTCTTTTAGTGCTGCTGTGCTTTACTGATTATATTTGCTACATCATATGAATAACGTTTAATTCAATTTTGAAAACTGTTGCTGATTAACTTTCATCCTCTTATTGTACACAATTTGTTGCCTCAAATTAATAATTTATATCTTAAATGCTCACTTTATATGTGTTATAGTTGATATCTTCCTTTGTGTATATCACTACAAATGTTGATCTCTTCCATAATGTTAATAATAATACAAAATATAATAATAATAATACAAAAAGTTCACTGGTACCTCAGTGTATTTGTGTCATAAAAAAAGATGCAGATTTATATGATCTTATCAGTTTATATTTTTCAGAAGTAGGTCGGTGTGTTTGTGTGGCTCTGTGACCTTTGACCTGCTGACTGGGGGTCATTGTCTCAGTACGACAGGTGTCTGTCCATCTGTGAAAGACATAACAGCTCTGATTCACTCAGGAAACTCAACTCATTCTCATCAGTAGACATCAGTGACAGAGTTTAAATCAGTATCAGTGCTACTGTATACAGTCTGTTTGGAGCATCGTGCAAATGACAATAAAAGAGTTTTATTGTCAGTTTCTGATCTGATTTCCACATAACAGTAAACAGTAAATAAAAAAACCTGTTGAATCCAGTCTCACTGTGGTAAATAAGCACATGTCTGTATATGTAAACTTCTGTTATTTCTCAATATTTTCTGTCAGTGTATAGCAATTATTAGTTAATCATGATCATAATCATCTGAAAAATCAGAAATGAATGTAATGTTTGTGCGGCGCTTGAGGAGTAACACAGACTGGACAGACTGACTTCCTTCTTTTGTTGGTACTTTTTTTCCACCAGTTTTGTTCACATGAAGCTGAGCTAACGTGAATATTTTGGCTGTTTAGAGGAGGCTTCAAACCCCCCCAGGCTCTATGACAAAAGTGGACTGCTGCAGCTGACTGTGCAACAATCACACATCGCAGCTTGAAGATTAGATAACCTTATATAAGATAAAATGAGATAAGATAATCCTTTATTCGTCCCACAGCGGGGGAGTTTGCAACATTACAGCAGCAAAGGAATAGTGCAAACAGGAGGCATCAGTAGAAGAAATCATAACACAATATATAAAACCATATTGGTGATAAGAAACACACAAATCAGTGTTATACGTAAACTGCACAAAACACACTACACTATGATGTAATGTCTGCTCATGTGGACCCCAGGAGGAGTAGTTGCTACCTTGGTAGTGACTAATGGGGATCCAAATAAATAAATAATAATCATGAATAATATATTAACACTTTGAAGTGAGCTTGTGTGCTTTTATACATTAAGTAAATGTTTGCTGCAACATTTCTGTACTTTTACTTTAATCTCAGGTGGTATTGCTACTTTTACATAAGTAAAACATTTCAGTATTTCCTCCATCACTGTTTGTAACACTAATTAATTAATTAATTAATTAATTAATTAATTAAAAATATGTTTCAGTTTGTCTTTTAACAGTTTCTTCTTCTCCAGTTTTCAGAGTTCTTCAAATGGGTGAAACAGCGTCTCTCTTAGTTCTAACGGCAGATATGTGTTAGTCAACGACAGCGGTGAGAAAAGGTAGTGCACCCTCCGGTTCCGGTGGAGAAGCCGGTGAAACTGAAGTAACTTTACGTTAATTAACGTTAGTAAAACGGGACGATGACGTGGTCACCGGTAAGTCACCGGAAAACTGTGATGGGTCTAGAAAACAAACGGGAAGCTAATTAAAGACAGTTTCTTTTCATAATAAACAAATCAACCTGGATGGTTGGCTAACTACTGACAGCTAACTTTAGCTAGGTTGACGTATTTTAGCTAGTTACCGTTAAACAAGATGGCGATAACCGGAGCTCTAATCGCCACAAAACAACAAGTTCAGCGGGACATAATAAAGTGGATTTGTACAAACAAACCTCCGTGAAGGACTGAAAGACAATGGCCTCTTCTAATAAGGTGAGTCCGTCTGTTTCCGTGTGTCTGTCTGTCTGTCTGTCTGCTAGCTTGTTTGCTGCTGGTTAAATGTCCCGCAGTGACTCTGTGTATTTACTGGCTCAGTGCTGTCAGCGTTACTGGCTGTGTCGCTAATGTTATGGACTACTGTGGAAGTAACGTTACTTACATCGTGAGTAACGTACTTTAGTAAAAACAACAAAACCACAGTGTTGAAATACTGTGTCGCAAGTCAGAGCTCTAAATTCAAAGTAAAAGTACAAAAATATTGTTATCAAAGTAGCCTAAACTTAAGTAAAGTAAAAGTAGTCATCATGCATAGATGGCTTCAGTAGGCCGTATAATTACTGGAGGATCTAACGTTATACATTAATGTGTACAGTGCTTGAGTGTATTGCAACTAAATTTGAACTAATCTATATCTGCTGGTTAGCTTGTGAATTTAACTCAGGGGATCAATAACGTGTTATCTTAAATTATATTTATACAACATTCATTTATTGATTATATTTTAGGGATGCACCATGTTGGATTTTTGTCGATATATAACAACTTACCTAATTTTAGTGAGCATCAAGTCTCGTCTGTAGTAGAGTAAACATTAGCCATGTTTCCATCAGCCTGTTTAGATGCGCATCTAGAAGTATCGCATCGGAAGATTATGATGGAAATGCCAAAATTCGAATTAAAATCCCCTGATTCGCACAAACTAAAATACGCTCGCTTTAGCCGGGTTTTGGTTGATTCGAAAAAACGTTGATTCGCAAAACGGGGGATGGAAACAGTTATGTTCGACTTAAGTCTGACGTAGCGCACCTCTCTCCATGGTGATATCCACACTCTGGGTCGGGAAGGCGGTAATGCATTTACAAGCTGGTTGCCAACCGCCAGAAAACGTAGAAGAAGAAAAATGCGAGACTTGTTTTGTTTCCGGTTCTGCGGAAAACTCGCGCGAGTTCGTAGTTTTCACCAAAGTCCTTACATTTAATGGAAACACACAGGATTCATATTTCTTTTAATGCACATTTCCCAATGATTCAAATTACTTTTGGATGGAAACATAGCTATTGTATTATTCATGCACGTGCTTATCGTGATGGCCCACCAGCAGATGGAGACATGAAATATAATACTTTTCAATGTATGTAATTTTCATTCATTGTGCAAAATTAAAAAAAAACAAAAACATGCTGATTCTGATGAGTTCATTTTAAAGCGTGGTGAAGTAGTATAAAGAAAGTAACAGGAAATGGAAATACTCAAGGAAAGTACAATATTATGGGATACCAGGTAGAAAGCCTGCCGATATGATTTTCAAAATCACCAATAATACAGACACTCATCTTTCTATTAAACTCATATCGAGATGTTATATTAAAGGGCCAGGCCAGTCCCAATCAATGTTTGTCTCCATGGACCAGTTTCACTACATGAGTCCATTATAGACCATCCATTCATCCAACTGCAGCTCTTGGAAAAAGATATTAGTTTTTGTACAAATTTTCATTATTTTTTCAATGTTAACGTATGGGCACCAAACATATTTTAAAATTGTTCTATAGTTGCAAGCTTCAAAACGTTGGTGTTAGTTTCTCTCCAAAAATTTGTTTTCAAAAGATGATTTTAACCAAATTCAAATAAACCGCCTTCTGCATTGTTCATTTCCTGCCGTCTAGCGCTCGTCGCAGGGCGTGATGTCGCTCTGCCTCCACCATTTGTTGTGTGAGTTGTGGCTTGCTGCTGGTTAGCTGAGTAGCTACTGTCGTTCACAGTATTTTCTTCTTAGCAGCCAGTCTAGTGAAATTATGTATCGCCATGACTCCGAAGATGATGAAGAATTTGCTTTCTATGGCACGGCAGCGGCCATACAACCATATCTGTTCGAGCCGATGTCTATGATCTAACGTTACCGGAGCAGCCTGTTTGCATCGTCGACCACCCAGACCTAGCAAATCATTCCAACAAAGGCATACTGACAACCTTCTTCAGATCACCACGAATAAACTGGAGCCGGAACTCAGAACCAGAGGGGCCCGCCGGTACACTTTCTAACAAGTAAGTTTTTTTACTATGAAAAATGGCTTTGCATCGTATGGGTGCCAGATCTGAGCTTTGATCAACACTTACATTAGGCACAGTAATCTTCCCAAAACACTACTGTGTGTTGTAACTATGCTAAGTGGTGGAATACGCCAGAATAATAGTTGTTATGGTTGTAGGTAGGAATACAGAGCTGGTGAGTGTTACACCAGCCTAGACACGAATTATCTAGGCGTCTGCTACTGGAAGACTGCTGAACTTTGAATCAGTGAAGTGGAAGTGTAGGAACTGTGATCTGGTAATATGTTTGTGTTTTTGTTACAAATGACAACTTTCTATTGTATTCTAGGTCCAAGTATCCGTCTGAAGATGGGACATATACTGAATTCCAGGAATTTGAGGAAACTGAAGCAGAAATGCAGTGACTCTAATAATTGCTCTGGCAGCATTACCCTGTATGGAACGGCCATATAGTCAGACTGAGGGGCTACCACACATCTTACCTAAGAACAGTCGATCACATTTGGCAGATGAATAACTTTTACCTTGAGATGTACTGTTTTAAATTTTAAAATGTTAACAATACCAATAAAACCATTTTGATTTCAAGTAAATGAGGATGTGAAGATGGTTGGTTAAAAAGTAGCCATTATATTTACTGAATGTAAAAGTTTACATTTCTGTGATCAGATTAGCTGACTTTTATCTGTAAATGTCAGGGTTAGACATAAAAAAGAACAGCAAGCAATAGATAGATCATAGTGTTAAATTTAATCACTAAGCACAATTCAAATTCAATTACACTTGACATGAAATATACGCCCATGGTCATTGGACTAGCAGGGAAGTTCTTTTAAATGAGAAGAACATTTCTGTGGGGAGGAGGAGGTCATCTAAGTTCAAAAGTCTTGATAGCAGAGGGACCAAAGCAGGGAACCATGGGGTGGTCAGGAAAACTTACTGGGAACAGTGGGGTGGTTTTCAATATTTTATTATTGCTAAGCAGAAAAAAATCTCTGAGGTACATATTGTATTGTTACAGGTTAAACTACCCAGAAGTATATAAAGATTTTACAGTAATCTCCCCCTTTACCAACTGCAACTCCAAAGTGATGCACACAATACAATGCATTGATAATGTACTTTTACATCAATAACATTTTAAATGCAGGACTTGAACTTGTAAGAGCATATTTCAAGAGCGTGTAAAAGCAGTGGTGGAATATGTACTCAGATCTTTTACATAAATAAAAGCACAGATACTTAAGTAAAGAAGTACTGTAACAAGTAAAGTTCTTAATGAAGTGCAGTAAAATGTACAATATCTCCCTTTGAAATGTAGTGAAGTATAAGTATAAAGTAGCTGGATATTCACAAGTAAAGCACAAGTACCTCAGAGCTGTAACTTTGTCACTTTTCACCACTGGTTATGGAGATTATATTGAGTCACTATAATAGTAATTTCCCAGTTTTGCATTTTATTTTGCACCTGTTGGAGTTGACTGGGGTTTGTGATTGTTTGTTGCCTTTACTGAAGGTTTTTGTTGTACTTTAGATGTTGTACATGAATTAGTGATCTGAGTCCTGTAGGCCGTGTAGGCCGTAGCTGTGGCTGATAATTGCGGCTGAGGGAGCTTAAAAGAGTGTAATGGTAACAGAAAGTGCTAAAAATTGTCTTCAAAACAAATGCATATATGTCACATCCTCAGAGGGAGCAGCTGCCTCTCTGCAGTGCTGACTTGTAGTCCATTTTTGTACACTAAGCACAAGTTTGTCATGTGTTTGGTGTTTTTGATTTGAACATGAGCCTTTAAATGAGTGACTGGTTGTTTCTGTGTTCACTGGTGATTTGCATCTTGTAGTACAAATATGTTTTCTAGGTTGTATAGTTTTCATTTGTCGGTGGTTTTGTGAATTTTGGTGTGTAACGTTTCTCGCATGTGAAGTGTGTGTAGTTCTCCTAATGATCCTTAAGTTAAATCATCCCCCTGTTTAAGTGACGTTTCCCACCACAACTCATTCATTTTCATCACAGAGACACGTTTTTTCCACACAGACACGTTCAGCATTATACATCACACACTGATGATGTTTTGTCTCTGCTCATTCAGTCTAGCAGGTGGGGGGTTGGTAGACCTTAAGTTAGAGGTTTCTTCCTGTGGCCAGGGGCCCTCCAGAACAGCTGTAATGCCCCAATTATCACAGTGTCACAGGCTTCAGGTTCAAGCTTCAGGACTACAGAGGTGTTTCAGTCAGAGAGGGATTTGAACCAACAGTCTGAGTGCAGCTTGCTGTTAAGGTGTGTGAAAAGTAGGCATGTGCTGGTATTGAATTTTATTTTATGCTATTATCACAACATTCATTGAACCTAGAAACTTAATCTTTAACCTGAAATACTGCTTTTAGAGCTAACATGTAGTACAAATACTTTACACTATGATGGCCTTTAGTGAACAGTATATTGAGCATTAACATAAAGTTAAAATATGAAATCAATTGCCAGTTGTCTACCCGGAAGTGATTGTTGTTGTTTTATCAGAGAGCATTTAAAAGGTTAAATCAGGGTTCGACACAGGCGATGGCCTGATGGTCTGGGGCCAGTAAAAATGTATGTCTGGGAAGTTGATTGGCCCATTCAGACCAGTGACTGTTTTCTGCCAATCACAGTCACAGGACAGTTTACCTGTGATGCTAACTGGCTAAAGCTAACCCTCGATATCCTAATAACTTGTTATGCCTCTGCACCGGCTGTAGACATGGCTGGAGGCATTATGTTTTGGGTTGTAAGTGTGTCCCATCCTTGTAAATAGGACAGCTCCATAAAGCCTCTTCAGATTTGGCACAAATGTCCACTTGGACTCAAAGATGAACTGATCTGTTTTTGGTGGTTAAGGGTCAAAGGTCAAGGTCGCTGTGACCTTGTCTGTCTCATTCTTGTAAACATTAATATCTTAAGAACACCTTGAGGGAATTTCTTCCAATGTGGCACAAATGTGCACTTGGACTTGTGGATAAACTGATTAGATTTTGGTGGTTAAGGGTCAAAGGTCAAGGTCGCTGTGACTTTGCATCCATCTCCTTCTTGAGAATGCAATATCTCAAGAACATGTTTTCACAGATAGGGATGTAAACTTTAAGAGAAACTTGACTGGTGTGTGGAGGTTAGAAAAAATGTCAAAGGAAGCGTATGAGGCTAATAAAGGAAGGAGGAGGATCCTGTCATGAAAAACACCTCACACCTGGGTGGAGGGAGGCGACCATGGTGGTATGTGCTGCTCAGTTTGATGGTGATTCCATGCCAAGGCCAACGGGGGGGGTGGGGGCATTTTTTCAAGTGGACCAATAACGTCAAAAAGACTTCTGACGCACGCAACAAGAGCTGCCAACATTTGTAATGTGTGCTGGTAAAGTGGGTGGCAGACAACCGTCAGCTGGGCCAATTAATGTCTGGACACAATGGGCCAACGATGACACAATCCAGTGGGTGGAGAAGTTCATCAGTATCACTTACACATTGTAAAGATGCAGGTCTCCTTCACAAAATATTAATTTCATAGACAAAAGAGAAAAACTAAATCACAGTAATTAACCTGCTAATTTCTGTTGCTTTTGTGATGCATAAACAAGAGAAATTCAATTAGTGATGTAGTTGTAACCGTCAGACTCCTGCAGGTAAATACAGTCACCAACATTACGAGGGACCAACAGTAAGCAGGTCAAAGGTCAGAGCCTTGCTGCCTTTAAAACAGATATCACAGATATTCCTGTGTCTCTGTTCAGTCCACCGCTGCTATGAAGAAACCTCCAATTAACTGAAGCGTAAATTCCTGCACAAAGCAGCTCCGTGGCCTCAGAACATCTCTCTTCACCCAGGACGCTATTTTAAGGAGGAATCTGGTCCCAGGGCTTAGAGGGTGTCCATAGCTCACATTCCCAACCAGAGGCACTGAAGTCTTTAGGCTTTATTTTGGGAACACACAGTTATCCGGACTCCTCGATGCCGCGCTCTGACTCTTGTTTCAGTGAAGAACTTCTCCCACACTTCCTGTTGTTACGTCATTTCATGTCTTCTGTTGATAATAATCTATGAGCTGCACAGGCTGCACATAATAATTTAGATATTCTTATAGGATGATTCTTGTTTATTACAGCTTAGGTCTTAAGATGCTGCTGCGTCTTCTGGAACTGACTGTGTTAAACGGGCAGATAATACTGTCTAATATCGATCGCAGGCCCTCAAATCGCATTGAATCAAAATCGTATCGTGGCAGACTTTGTAATATCGGCAAGTATTGTATTGTTCTCTAAAGAATTGTTATATCGTTTCGTGATGAAACTGGTGATTTACACTCCTAATGTTGATCAAAAACCAAATAAAAACAGACTTAATTAATAAATGTAGAAGTACATGAAGCATGTGAGTTAAACTGAAGAGCTGTAAACATCAGATGTTTGATGAGTGATAAGGAGACTGTCACCTTCCTCACATTAATACGTGTGTCATATTTCCATCATTTATTCCACATGGTTTTCCATTGTGTGAGTTTTGACTGGAGCTCTTTTAATGGCCTCATCTTGTTGTGTCTTCTTCTTCCTCTGCAGTGGTTTAATAAGACCTGACTGGAGAATTAGTTTAATTTTACCAGCTGCTTATCTTGCACAAACTCCTTATTTTTTTGGCTGATTTTCTGGAAATTCAGTTAAAATTTGTCCTTCATTTTGAAGCTTGACCAATGATGGTCAATAGTTTGACTTGCAGCTGTCTGCTGGTAGAGTTGTTGGTACATTGACTTGACTTCCATCAAACTGTAGCTCCACCCACCTTGAACCTGGTCCAATTAGACTGAGAATACATGTGTGAGTGTGCACTAGGTTCACAGTAAGACTACAGCAGTATTTATTTTCAGTGTGTGTTCATGTGTAGCTTGTGTGTCATTCAGCCTGACTGTAGATGTACAGTATGTACTCTGTGTGTTGCTCAAGAGAGAAATGCAGCTTCCTGTCTTCACCTACACCATATAGCTTCCTCTGACGCTATTGCCTACAACTGAAAATAGTTCACCACTGAGCCAGCAGATACAGCTCTCTAGTGATGCAAGGGTCAGGGTTTTTTTAAACCCGCACCAACCCGGCTGGTTAAGAGATCCAATTACATGATACATACATGATTACATGAGGTAACAGAAGTGCACAATTAATGTAGAGCTGCACAATTAATGGAATATTAATCACAATTTTGGCTTCTCACAATTACATGAGGATGACCGACATTTAAAATGCGTGCTCCGCTCATAGAAAACTCCCCTGATGCGCTTAACAAATCAAGCGCCTCCTAAACTAACAGCCAGCCTCCACTTTTGAAGAGCTGTCATGTTGCTGCACATGCACCTGCAGCGTCAGCCTGTGAAAACCTTGACTGAATGTTGAGACTGCAGACCGCAATAAAAAAAATCACTGTTCATCAACCATCGTCATCTGTTGCTTGAAGACTTTCAGATTCAGGAGAGAACAAATCACATGCAAAGAGTGGATGAGACTTGTGTCTGCGCCTCAAAGCAACACAACTGACTGAAACCATGAATGAGACATGAAGGCCAAGGAGAATAACAACGCCAGTATTCCCTCCCTTAATCTTTGTCCAGCATCAACTCAGACCTCTTGGCATGCTCACTGAGTAACTTAACTTCGAACTTACTAAAGACAATTTCAAAATGTAACTCCAGTGGACCGCTGACTTTCTCTTGAACGCCACACACCACCACACAGAAAAGTCCTCAAAGATGGCTGACCTGTCAGCAGGCGGCTGAGTGCTTAAGGCTGTAAGAGGAGAAAGCTCAAGCCCCTCCTCGATGAAAAGCTCATTTAAAGCTCCGGGGTGCGCTACATATGGCTGCTCCATTTTTAAGAATCTCTCTTTTAACACTTGGCAGAGAAGTGCAGGAGAGCGAGCGCTGCCCTGCGAGCTCTGAGTCGGGTTATAAACGGCTCCCAGGGGCCCGCTTCCTACTGACGAGGTCCAAACTCTGCCGAGGGGGCTGCGGGTCCAGTGGGCGAGGCACCCGGGGGACGCCTCAGTACGAGCCGCAGGATTCAGGCTGGTGAAGAGCTGAAACCCAAGCATCATTGAATATTTCATCGGCCGTGCAGAGAGTCACCGCTGTTTTGGAAATGTGATAGTTTAGTGTCAAACAGTGGACTGGAGACGTGCCGGGGGACGCCAAGTTCAATGCCAAACCAGACCAGCAGCAAATAATTCAACGATGTGATGTTTACAGCTCAGTACCAAGTCAGGAGGGCAACTCTGGAATCTGATTTTAAAGATCTTTACTTCCTGATTCCACCATGAGATGCAAATTGGTTCAGAAATTGTCAGAACAACCAGCCAAACAATTAATGGACAAGAAATGTGTTTTAGTTTAAAAACAACATGCTTATAGATAAAGTAAAATAAAAATCACACAAATTGACTTGTTGGAGAAACCTGCTGGTCTTTGTAAACATTAAGAAAGTGTTTAGATTGGAGAAATTGTCCCCTGACAGCTTTGGATTAACTTCATTAACAGGCTGGTTTATTGATGGACTCAGAAACACCGAATCTCTCCTCGGTGTCCATGACCTTCTGACTGGACATGAACCTGTTTGGCTTTACAGAGTTGACACTTCAGAGCCAGCTGGGAATTCAGATACACAAACAAAACAAGCTTCTGATCCGACTGACTCACAGACCAGGAACAACCACCTCGAGATTGGAGGAGGGGTTTCAACAGGCCATGAGAACACAGTGACTGATCTGAACTCAGATTATTATTTTATAAACTATTTTTTAGGGAATTTTCTGCTTATATTTGATAGAATGTAGTGGACACGGTCAGAAAATGAGGAGAGAGATGGGGTGATGTGCAACAAAGGTCCCTGTTGTCAAAGGATTGTTTTAATATTTTGAACTGTAATTTATTGATAATTTACAAAAACACTGCCACACAATAGTCCACCCCCTCCCCCAAAACAGACACACACCTGTTGATGATGTTTTTTTGTTTTCGCTAAGCAGCTTTGTGTAGAATTAATATCTGTTTCCATCACATTAGTTGAGCCTTACTGAAGAACATATTTGGATCGGGTACATCCTTAGCTGCTACCTTAAGTTTAAAATAAATGTTTAAATATAAGAATTTTTTAAGTGACAAAAAGGTCTCTAGCAAAACTAGTTTGCATTTCTCAAAGCAAGGTATGGGTATTGGTGTCAGAACGTGGTAACTGTTTTGGCGTGTTTTAATGTTTTCATCAGACCAAACGATCAAGCATGGGCTCCAATCTTACCAGACCGTGTTGGTGTCTGGGGGGACGTCCAGGTCCAGCAGGTCACAGGCTGACCTGCAGTGAAAGCCTCCACTCAGACAGGACACCAGATATCCCGATTAACACAGAGGAGACATAAACAGCTGAGCGTCTCCTCCTCGTGTGTTCCTCAGTCCGTCTGACAGAAATGAGAGGGTTTCTTAGCGTAAATCGAGGTGAGCGTGGACGCTGCCTCTGTTTACCCTGAGGTGAGGCCAGCAGCCGGACTGAAAGCAATACCCTGACTGATGTTTACTCAACTGCTGTGTCCTAACCTTGGTACCTACGGTGGCTCCCGACATGATCCACCTTAATACTGACAAATGACTTTCTGACCAGGAAGCAGTTAGGGGGGTTGTGGGTAATTAATCTGTGAGGAAGAGACTGTTGAAGTTCAGCTGTCAAATCACTGATAATGAAGATGCTCGTTTGATTAGATGTTTGATATTAGATGCTTGCCAGAAACTAATAACAACTGGACACATCATGATTATGTTATGATTTACCTTCACTCAACGCTAATTTTCACTGCATAGAGCTTGAATGCATCATAATGTTACTTTGAAGAGACTCTAGAACAAAAGATAACGCAGTAAAGCTACGCCAGTGGTATGACATGGTATACGCTTCCGGTCTCCTTAGTTGTTGTGGTGTGCTCTCCTTCGCATCCCCCCACCTCACTGGGAAGTGTAGTAAAGGTTTTGTAGATGAATGAAATCAGATTGAAAACAATAAAACACTATATTTAGTGCAAGTTTAATGTTTGTTCCTTATTTTGTTGCTCGTTTTTATCTGCTAGCTTAATTCTGATCTCAATCGAGTGCAAGATCACGTCAGTTGCTGCCAGATCTCATGAGAGTATGTTACCAAAACAGAGACATGTCTCCAACAACGTTGATTTTCTCCAGGTTTGTCTGTCTGAATAGAAAAAGCTATTTCAGTGTAAGAATGTTTAGAAGGGTTGGGGCTTGTGAAAAATGTGTTCAGTACTTATTTCAGTGACTATGGGGTGAAAGAATCGGTCCTAATCTGTACACATGTACTCACTTTTCTCATAGTAATGAATAGACTCAGTCTGACACAGATACAGGAAATGAATCTAAAGTGGGCTGTCTCAGTTTAACAGCAGTCTGCTGTCCTCCATCAGCAGCTAGATGCAGCCACTGGCTGCTAACAGCTAACATTTGCTAGCTCACCACCTGCAGATGTCAACATGGATTTGTTGTTCACAATGCCGCACTATCAGGGACATAATAGGGTGCGTCCCCTTAAGTGTCGATAGTGACTTTACTGTGTCCTTTTGTCTCACAGGTGTCCTAGAGAAGCTCTGTTCATCCCTAATGCGTAATCTAATGTCCCTGTGATGCTGTTAGTCTCGAGCCCTGCTTTGTAGCCTGCACAGAATTCATCTAACACAACAATAAAACATCAGCCACTGCCATTGGTGAATGCTGTCTCATTTGCAGATAGGCCGAAGGCAGTCAACAAGGTGAATATTGGTCGATACCGATGTTCAGCTGATGTATCAGTGTATCCTCAGTCACTTCTCATTCTGGAGTGGGGATGTACAGAGAGGTGAGCTGCTGTTTTCATCCCAACGTGATGAAGTGAATCAACTCTGTTTATAAAAATTGCTTTCTATTCACAGTGTATTCTGATTTACAGAATGTCAGACATAGTTAAAAGCCAAAAAAGTGGGTTTTCAGTCTCTTGTAATCAAGGGACATTCTCCCTCTCCCACCAAAAGAACCCACAGGATTTGTAGATTGTAGCTTTATAAAACAACCTACAAGTTCATTCTTGACTGTGGAAGAAGCTGTATGACAAAACAAGGTCTCACTTTTAAGCCCACACAGATGACAGGTCCTATAAATGCCACAAATTAAATAAAAAAGGTGCTCCTGTGTATTTATCTGTATGACAGTTGAGTAAACTTCTTCATCTAATGAAGTGTCATGTATTTTAAAGCTCTGGAAAAAATAGAGTTTGGATTGTTTTTGTTTGTCTCACTGTTCTGAGATCAGTGTTTTCAGTTTGAGATTATAAGGGTCTTTGTCTTCAAACCTGTTGATCATCGGCTGCTCCTGATAGTTGGACGGTGGCCTTGACCTCGAGCTGACCCCCCCCCCCCCCCCCGACTAGTTAGTGTCAGGTTTCTTGTCCAGCTACTGCAAATGAAGCAGAGGATGCTGGGACATCAGAGGAGAACCACATGGAGTGTCTCACTCTGGCTTATGCCGCAAGGAAAAAAAAGCCTTACAGAATGATCTCTTGTAATATTAAATGTACGCAACTTCTTAAATGTCTAAATTCAGCTGGACTCATGCATCTGTCTTAAAGCAGGTGATGATGCAGTACGTTCCCATGTTAGCAGTTGTTGTGAGATATCTTCCTGTGGACTTGTCTTTTCCTGGATCTGAACACATTTTCAGCACAACTGAACGCTAACTGCTAAACTGTCAGTTACAAAGGTCAAAGGTCACTCATGATGAAAAGAGTGAGGGGACAGTGTGGGGAAAGGGTCATTTTCTCAAATTTCTCAAATTTAAGTTAATTAATTAGAAATATTTGACTTGTGTTCTCTGTATCGCTCCCTGTTACTCCAGCAGCCCACTGTATGGCTGCATGGTTTTTATTGTCATCCTGATGTGAACCGATGGGAAACACACTGCAAAAGACTGCGATAGATGTAGTTAAAAGAGAGCAACAGCAGAAAACTAAACTTTAAAATATAACTACCTTTATTTTTTCATGAGTGCTTTTTGTGTTCAGTTAAAAATTTCTTCAAGAAAAGAATGTTGGAAACAATTTACTTTTATTTTTTTAATTTAACAAGCAATTGATTGTATTTTATCAGCAGGAGCAGCAGGAAGTGGGGACTGAATACATTTTAATATCTGTGTAGTTACTGCAATATATAATATCGTTATCATGATATCCAACAATGTTATCACATATCATCCTTGTATCCTGCAGCTCTACAGCTCACAGCCCTTTTTATTTGTTGTTGGTCATGTTAGGGACCGTACACACAACGTGCCTTTAACTGCTTGGAAAACACGAGGTTGGGTGCTGGACACCACTGTTGTGCCTTCTCTGTGACAGTTTTGAAGGGCGTGGAGGCAGGTTTCGTCTGAGGTTGCTAAGCGACCATAAGCAGCACTGTAGCATAGCCTACATACCTGAAATCCTGAGTGCAGAGCTGATCTTCTTCCAGGTATTTTGTGTGTATTAGACCAAACATATCATCAGTGGGACAGATGTAAAGAACTTCTTCTTTACGGAAGAAGGAAAAGATATCTGCCTGTTTTGATTGGTTGTTCCTCATCACATGACATGCAGTGCACCCTGCTGCGATCCAAAAGTTAAACTTTGTTTATCTCATGGCGCAGCCATCAAGAGGTGCTTGGAAATGCGTGTGTGCTGCTCTGGCGTTGCTTTGCCGTTTGAGCATCCTGCCACGCGTCTGTATTGAAAACAATGAATTTGAGGGTGCCAAAAACGCAGCATGTGTACAGCCCCTCAGTCAAGATTAGGGCTGTCAAAATTGCTCAAAAATGACATTCGAATATTCCTTCTAAAAATAACTCATAGGTTCAAACCATTCGAATATTTTTTTTTCTGCATTATGTCCACAAGAGGGCAAACTAATACAAGGAAACATACATGTATATGTATTAATACAAGGAAACATACATGTATATGTATTAATACAAGGAAACATATGTGTATATGTATTAATACAAGGAAACATAACTACTTGTAGGTATTTTTATTTCCACATAAACGTCTTTGAAAACATTTACATATCTACACATTAAAACACATAAAACAATTATCTATAACATTACGTTATAAACGACCGCGGACCTCTCGCTCGCCCCCCCTCTCTGACCCGTGGCCACACCGCCTGCGGAAGCGCTGCGAATAGCCTCGAAGCACCGGACCGTGACCGGCTCGCACCCTGCAGCGATTGTTTCGGCGTCTGGTCTATTTTCTGCGCGAGCCGCGAGCGAATGTGTCAAGCCGGGTGACGGAGACAACAGCTGGGAGCAGAACTGCTTGTCGACCAGGCTGGAGAAATGCGCGTCTGATGCCAGCGCCCACTTGCAAAGAGGACAGTTGCGGTGGTGTTTTTTTTTTTTTCTCCACAATCGAATATCAATTTTCATATTCGAAGGTCCATTTTTTTTTCAAATTCGAATTTAAATTCGAATTTAGAATATTCGTTGACAGCCCTAGTAAAGATGTGTGGGTTTTGTCCATTGTCCTGACTGAGTCTAGTGAGGCAGGAGCCTCCTGAGAAAGCTGGTTGTATATTTGGTAGTTTGTGCCTGTCTGTAGTGAAGGACGTTTGATTGGACTTATGGTACAGTCTCCATTTTTAATGCTGATGGGAATGGTTATTTTTCCAACTGGGGAAACAGTCGACAACAACGGAAGACCCACTGTATTTAAATCAGGCAGCAATTAATCAAAGTCAACATGAATCTGAAATCTAGATTGAGATATCCATTGTATGTTATCCTGCTGTTCAGTTCATATTAAAGAAACCTACACACACACACACACACACACACACACACACACACACACACACACACACACACACACACCTGTCTCTCTGTACTGACCTGTGTCTTGAGAACACATCAGTCGTTGCCCTCTGCCTCCTTCAGACCACATCAGCACTTCTTCCTGCAGGAGGTGACATGGACATGTTCAGAGGTGTTGAGGTCACTTCCTGAGGACCAAGTGTCGTGCCCTGTCACTGCATCATCTGGCCAATCACTTCACATCTTGTTCCTCATTCACTCACCTGGTTAAAGGACCATGACGTTGTGTTTCTGGTCTTTTACACTCCACCTGTCTGATGAGGTCTCAGCTCAGGTTGATGGAAGATTGGTCACTTCAGCAGCTGCCTCCTCAAAACCTGCACTGAACATCTACAGTGGAAGAAGCCTCGCTAGCTGAGAGCCATACAATACATATTCTGGGAGCGCAGTTAAAAAGGCCTCTCTATTATTAAGTAGCCTTTGCTATGTAGTTATGTTGTTGTGGCCGTATGTAATATTTCATAAACAATAATAGTATCAGTAAAAAACGGTAAAAGATAAACATTGTTTTTTCTTCTCCCATTTGTGGCGCCCCCTATGGATGATGGCGCCCTTAGCATTCCCCTATACTACCTATGCCACGGGTCGGCACTGACGTTGCATCACACTAAATCTGAATAGCCTCAAACTGTGATAGACTCCCTTGATACTTGTTATATTTGATCGTGTCCTGTGCTACAACACTTTCCACCTCTGCAGCACCAGAGCTATGTGCAAAACAAGTTAATGTACAGCCCTGCTGTCTGTGTGTGTTGAATTGTGATAACGCAAGAAGTCATATCTGATTTTTTTTCTTGGTATGGTTATGTGTAGAAAAAGTGTGTGGACCAACACACACCCTGCTGTTCTTTGGTCCAGCCATATTTAGGCTGCACTGCTTCCTCAGTGAGGCCTAACTGTCAACTAAACTGTGCACAGCAGAACTGACAAATGTTTTTTCTGTGGATACAGATTGTTTGTACACATTGAGACAGTCCAGCCTCGGGCCTGTGTTGCTGGATGTAAGCTAACACTGTTTTAGTGAAACCTGTGTCTGGTCCCAGCAGGCTCTTTACACGTCCAGCTGCTAACTGCACGATCAGACCCAGAATTATGTTTCCTTGTTGTTGAATCTATATGGAGTCTTTTCTTCTGCCACAGTGGGACTGAAGGAATGGTGTTTACTGCACAGAGCCAACTGGACTGTACTGCTGACACACACACACACACACACACACATGCAACACACAAGCTGTGTTTCATACAGTTCATGTCATAATCTTAATTTCCCAGGTTTTATTATTTTCTGTATTTATTTACAAGTAAATCTGACTTTACTTGAGCCCCGCCACTCGATATTTCCAGCCTCACACACACACAAACACACACCCCCCCACACACACACACACACTCACAGGCCAACACCCCCACCCCTCAGCCTCCCCACCCACTCCCTCATTGGCCAATCGTGTCGTCACGGAGACAACAGCTGTCTCCAGGATGAAGAAGCTACTTTGAGGGTGCCAGCCAGTCTGCAGGCCTGCAACTGGAGAGTCCCATGGGTCCCTCATGGCCTTCAAAACACACACACACACACACACACACACTCTTTCTCTCTCACACACACGCACACTGGCAGTACAGCGGGATTAGCGCCCTCTAGAGACAACAGGGTTTTTTTCCTCTGCAGGGAACATTGTGTTCGTCCTTTAGTGTTTGTCCTCAGTGAAGCGTGAAAGCCTTAATAAGTCTGAAACCACAAGATCAGATTAAACTAATATCGATCATATTGTGAAGAACATTCATACAAAGCCTTTTTTGTTAAGTGTCTTTATACAAAGGGATTTGCATTGATTGTGTTATCACGGAAGTCACGCTCAGATGAATTTAGAAAATAATCTCTGTGCTTTTCATTTAAATAACAGAAGCAAATTTCATGCAAAATCAGTGCAAATGAACTGTGAAATTACGCATCACAGAGAGACTTACCGTCACCACAAGAGTCTTTTAAATGAAGCAGTTTCCTTTACCCGTCAGGGAACTGCTGGAAGAAACACATAGAAATGATGTATGTGATATAGTTATGCAATATGGAAAAAATTACATTTTAAACTCTAAACCAAACATCCCTCTAGAGAAGATGAAGTTGTAAAGAAGAAGATGAAAAAGTATCTCAAAAACTATACACCAAGTTTATTTTACATTTGCTGTAATATCCATGTTTCTCCAAGTTGATTTCCATCACACATCATTTCTGTTCACATTTTAAATTCCTTTCTCGATGTGAAAATGATGTCATCATATCGAGTGCAAACTGCTCTAAATTCACAGATCTGCTTTCTTGAGTTTCCCAGAATCCCTCCCTGTCACAGACTGCACACACACACACACACACACATGTTTTCTGGGTGCCACCTTTTAATATTTCATGTTCACCACATCATACTGTGCTTCTCAGTTGCAGCTGTAAAGTTTTTTTTTGTCAAATAGATATTATAAGTTTTTAATTAAACGAATGACTCAATGCAAAAAATACGTGCTAATTTAAAATAAGCAGGCACATAATTAAATAATCTAATTAATGGAGCTTTACTGTATTAAATGAAAGTGTTTTGTTGAAAGTGTACTTCTTACACAACACACACACACACACACACACACACTGCTGACTCACTGAACGAGCTTTGTGTGTGTGTGCGCGTGTGTGTGTTGCATGTGTTGTTTTGGGTCAACTGCAACTGTCAGGACAACGACCCGTCTAATCTGCACCTGCCACTGACACAGCAAATGTACGTCTACACACACACACACACACACACACACACACATTCATACAGTGGGCCTACATAAGAGACAGACGGAGCCGAGCGTCCGACTGACCAACTGCAGGGCATGATGGGAAACTGACCGGCAGCTAGCTGATAGTACTAAGATAACTGATGCTCATCTGGGACAATATATTTCTTCCTTTCCTTCCTTCTTTCCTTATTTTGTTTGTCTTTCTATCCTCTTTCTTTTCCTTCACCTATCTCATCTTTCCCTCACCTTCTTCCCTCATTTCCTGTCCTCATTTTCTTCCTCCCATTCGTATACACGTATATGTAAACTGAAAGAGTTCAGAGGCTTGTTTTGGTCAAAATGTAAGAAAGAATCATCAGATAAAAAAATCTCAAACACACACAAGGTCTGTTAAAACTGTCCAAATCGTCTCTCTCTGTCTCTTTATCTGTGTCTCTGTCATCTCATTCACAAAAACCACACACACTCTCACTGTAACCACACACTCGTGGCTGGACATTGATTGACAGGCGGGGCAGGTGTGGCCGATCTGCAGCAGTGCCCCACCTGTCGATCCGACCCCCTTCGTGCCCACAAACACTCACATACACACACACACACCCCTTACACCACCCCCTCGACCCCTGACCCTGTGACCAACTTCCTATCCCCGTGGGCACAGTAACGACCCCCCCAACCTCCCCCCACCAGTCGCCCCTGGCAACCGTGACCCAGGCCACGGCTGCAGCTTAATAAATAAAGCTGAGGCTGTACCTGCCCGCTGCGGCCCACCACTGCTGTTTACAGGCTCCCCCGTCACCCATGACCTTTGACCTCTGCACCCACCTCACCCCAATGGTGACACCACTGGGGAGCCACAGACACTGTTGCTGTACAGGAAGGCCTTTATTTTGTCCTGTCTTATTTATACTTTATATTTTCTGTAGGAATAATCTGTGCTGGTTCATCTGTCCTTAAATATCCTGAACTAATAGAAGAAATTCAGTCTAAGTGTTTTGTGTTTATTGAGCTTAAAACCAACTGAAAGCACTGTTGTGTGTTTGAGATCAGACTGGAGACATAATCACTGAAAACGTGTGGTTACTTGCTGTATTCCTACATTAGCGACGGTCATTTACCAGAAACTTTACTACTTTACTTTTCAGTGCACGGGTCTAGGGCTTTTATTGTGAAAGGTAAGAATGGAAGGAGTGAAGCTAATGCACTGCTGCTGACAGTGTGGGAGGCATTAAGAGTTTGCCATCTTGGTTCAGACTACAGAGCCTCCATGCTATTATTTTATTACCTTCATAAGTACGGGTGCAACAGTAGCAGTCCAGCTGCAAGTGATATAATTACACCACCTAAATTACACCAAAAGGTGGTACAGATTCTCAACATAGTTTACTGTTACATGACTATTGTGGTACAAATATTTACCCACCAGTGTGACAGATATCTCTCCGATATGTACTTGCCACTCACTTGAGAAAATCTACCCACATTTGGTGCTTGGCAGGTGTTAATTTTGGACCTTGAGCTGCCACCTTATTTAGGTTTTTGTAGTGAAATAAGGAGGTGTTGTTTAGATAACGCGTCATTTTAATTTCATGAATCAGTTGTTGCTCTTCAATTGAGGCACTTTCAGAGCATAAATCGAAACAAGGTGTCAAAAGTTCAGTTTAAAATACCTGCACAGACAAACTGATTTGGTGCTGACACGAGCTCGCATCACATTTAGTTAGGACATGTTGTCACAGAGAGTTATTTTCATTACATAGACATTAGGACAGAAGAGATTTAAATATGTCAGACTTCAGCAGATTTTTCTGGAAACCCTGGCTCTGATACATCAGTGATGTCAAACTGTCAATATCAGGTGATATCAGCTTTAAAACAAAGGCTACTTGTGGTGGGACGCTCAGTTTCTTTTGGCAGAAAGGGGCAAAAACTGACTGAGATTAACAAAAAATACAAATATTTGAAATTGGATTTAACTAAAACTATAAATTTGTTTCAAGAGACTAGTCTTTTGACCACTCAGTGTGCTTTCACACTACTTGATACATTCACCTGAACACACACACATTCATACACTGATAGCTGAGGCTACCGTACATGATGCCACCTGCTACTCAATCAATTTGGCGGTTCAGTATCCTGCCTAAGGATACTTCGACAAGTGGAGTAGACAAGCCAGGAATTGAACTGCTCGTTCGTTAACTATTTGGATATTGGCAGATTGAACGGTAGCAGATGACCTCCTGAGCTATAGCTGCTCAACTTGTACAGTTGGTTTTCACATGTAATGGGAATCGTACCCGAATACACATGAGCCATACTAGCAACCATTTCTTCAAGTGTACTGACAGATCATGCCAGAATTAACCACCAGCCTCCAGAGCAGCTTCAGTCTCTGGAGACATGAACAGACAGAGTTGTTGTCTAAAGGTTGTTTCCAAAGACAGCAGCATCTTTAACCTCCATAAAGTCTCTGTGTTCTGGCTCTGAGTCGTCGTCATTGAGCTCATTACCGTCCCGACAGTAAACTGGAAAGAATGTCTCTGTCGGAGCGCTCGGCCTCTTTACCGTGCAGAATCTGTGAGGTAATCCTTGTTTTTAACAAGCGCTGACTCTACTCCCAAAGCATGAGGGTGTTTCACAGTGATGAGTAGTAGCTGCAGAGAAAAGACAAACTGCTGGGCCAGATTATTCTCCAGAGTCCCACAGACGGGAGGCTTTTACTGTGATTCATGTGCCGAGACTGATGGATATCCTCACATATACAGTACGTACATACACAGGGCATACTGTGTTCATCCACAAGGGGGGCATCGGGGTGTCCTCTGGCCCTCAAACGTCTGAAATTGAAAGTTGTTTAAAAGGAGTGATATGTCTCGTGTATTTTCTTTTGTCTACTCTTAATTTGCCTTTAAATGTTCTCCGGTCCTTTCCCTGATTATTGTTTTAAAGCTTTCATTTGCTCTCTTCAATAAGAAACAGGCTGTTTTTCACATCTTACTTTTTGAAATTAACCTTAAATCCATAAAATGACAAAACTGTCCTAGCACAAAAGGTGCAACCAACAATTACTGTCATTATCGACTGATTTAAAGAATATTTTCCTGAATAATTAAGTTATTGTTTAGTTTATAAAATTGTCTAGAAAATACTAATTATCTCCATGTCAAGTTCCCACAGTCTAATATGAAGTCTTCAGAGCCCCACTTCAGCTACTGTCACCTTCTGTTTTTCGGTTCATGTTCTTTCTCAAACAGAGGATGGGGGTGTAGTTAATTGTGGGATGTAATCCGTTACTATGGCAACCAGATTAGGGCTGTACCTGACTCAGAATTATATCAGTCGAATGATATTTGGCTGTTCAGGTGACATTCCCTTAATATAGTGAACAAGCTAACTACACTTACGACAGATCAGAAATGTGCAACAACATTTTTTGCCCACACTAGATATCAAACAAAAGCCACAGCCTGTGTCGTGTTAAGTTGCTGTGAGCTGTAAATTCAGAACGTCTAAGCAGATAGCAGGAGATAATGCACAAAGCCTCTTTACCTCCAAGCAGCATCCTCTGTGTCCACAGCTGCCTGTATTGAAGAGCAGCATGAAAGTGGAGAGAGCTCACACTGCAGCAAAATGTGCGGACCAGACTGTCCCCAGAAGTAGCCGACACTGCACACTGACGTGCAATTAAGAAAACAACAAAATAGGACTGCAGGACTTGAAGCAATCTCAGTCGACTGAGGGGTCTCTGACTGAGAATTTCAATCTCTGACTTTCAGGGGGCAGCCCTAAACCAGACTGCCATTCTAGTGTACGTGTCAAACAGTAGCATAGATAGAGAGTGGTCAGTCTTAGTAAATTATGAGGTGGAGGATTTTTCATCACCTCCTTCATCAAGGCAAAGATATGTGAATATGAGTCTAATGTTAGCTGGAATTCATTTACTTCTGAACAATGATCATCTTCACAATTTAACTGATAGCTGATATGGGCAACTTATTTGTTCGCTAGCTTCCATAACAAACCCTGTCTGCATTTGTTTTTGCCAGGAACAATCCTATACAATCCCAAAGCGGAGCTCATCGTCTTTTTTTGCCTGTGACTCACACAACCCTATGCTGCATGTGCACTGCAGGTGTGGCCAATAAAGAGATATATTCTGCAGCACAACTGCTCCGCAAAGTCCGCATCCGTTAAGTTGGCTGCAATGTCGCTAAAATACAAAATAAGTGGACTTGCTAGCTCACAGCAGTTTCATTGGTTTGTTGCTAAGACGCATAGAAGCATGACAGTGCACCTGCACAAACCTGGAGGTAGACTTATGACCTGCAGCTTTTACTGCAGTCATATGACACCTTCCTGTTTTGGCAGTGACCTTCTTTTCGTAACTTTCAGCACAAAATTATTTGTCAAAATATATGATATATATATATATATATATATATGTATATATATAGAGAGAGAGAGAGAGAGAGATAAGGTCAAGCATATTTCTTAGATTCCTTGTTTGAAAATACCAAAATATGCTAAACTTAAAATCACATGATGGCTTGACAGCTCTAATAGCTGGGCCCATAAACATTTTTGGACATTAAAATTGGGAGAAAAGACTGAGAAACTTTCACTGTTCTAAAATTTTATATGATTTTATACCTAGAAATAGAACAGCGCCCTGACAGTGTTGTTCACCTGTTACACAATCAGTTCAATTAATTTTTGGTAAAACTGTCTTTGAACTCAGTTTTAAACCAAATACAGTGAAACGTGTTATAAATCATGTACCAATATGACTGTATGTGTCGTGTTTTCAGTCTTCCTCACGCTGATGTGGCCTCTTCTTCTTCTTCACTTTATGTTTAGAGTCATTCGATCCTCTCTAAGAAAAGCTCCTGGAAATATCGCCTGAAGTTTTGTCGCAGAACCAAGAAAGCACCCAGAATGCTGAGCGAGCTTCACCTTGGCTCACATGTTTTTTTTAGGGGTCGTGACGGTCTCGGCTTGGCATGCCGCGGCCCCGCTGACCCGCAGGCGCTCGCCCCGCGAGAGATTAACCAACCACGCCCGGAAAAGACGTGTGAAATTGTGACGGGCACGAAAATAAAATGACAAAGTTTGCGAGGCTGTGCGTGGAGGAGCGTGTTAGCTGTTGGCACGCACACCGCTGTGTAAGCCGATATGTGTGTGTGTGTGTGTTGATGCCCTGTCAGTGGACGGGCCAACTGTGAGGCGGGTGTGAGTCAGTGGGTTTTCAGCCGCAGAGAGCTGTGATCACGGCTGATAGCAGGTGCTCTGAGTGGGAAACACGATCGGCTCAACACACTGCAGCTGTATGCTTTAATTGATTAGAGTGAGTTTTATGACAGTAAGGCCTCAGGCATGCAGCCGCAGCCAAAAATCAGACGGTAGCTCTCAATACCAACACTTGACTCCCAAAATGCTCTGCGCCCACTCTAAACTCTGAAATGTAAATGATGAGAAATGACTGGAAGGTTTCTGAGAAAAGTGTGAGCCATGATGAGACCTCGCCACGTTTCATTGATGCTTAGGAGAGGATTAATGGAAAGGTTATGAATTTTAAAATGACTTTTATCTCAAGGTCAAAGCAAGTTATGGGGGAAAGGATAACTTCCATCTTTTAGAGGAGTTTAGATCAGGCCAGAGCTAAATTAACCCACTCTTAACATTACACCATACCTTCAGTTCAGCCTACTAACAATTTGTTTCAGTATGTAGGACTGTTGTATTTCATACATTTCTCCAAAATGGGCATTTAAGAAATTATTGATTTGTGTTATGCCTCTGCACTGGCGAAAATCGTGACCAGAGGCATTATGTTTTGGGGTTTTCTGTTCGTCCCATTCTCGGTAGCATTATATCTAAAGAGTGCCTCGAAGGAATTTCTTTAAATTTGGGACAAATGTCCACTTGGACTCATTAATGGACTGATTACATGTTGGTGGTCAAAAGTCAGAGGTCAAGGTAACCTCGTCTGTCTCATTCTTGTGAAAGCGATATCTAAGAAAGGAGGAGAGAATTTCTTTAAATTTGGCACAAACATCCACTTTGGGTCAAGGATGAACTGATTAGAATTTGGTGGTCAGAGGCCATTGAGACCTTGCATTGGTCTCATTCTTGTGAATGCGATATCTCAAAATCACTGTGAGGGAATTTCTCCAAATTTGGCACAAACCTCCACTTGGACTCAGTGATGATCTGATTACATTTTAATGGTCATAGCTCAAAGGTCACTGTGACCTTACATTGGTCTCATTCTCATAAGCGCAATACCTCAAGAACATGGTAAGGGAATTTCTTTAGATTTGACACAAACATCCACTTTGAATCAAGGCTGAACTGATTAGAATTCGATGGTCAAAGGTCAGGGTCACTGTGACCATGTCCTTTGCATTCTCCTGAGCCTGATGTGTAAAGAAGGCCTTGAGGGAGTTTCCTCAAATTTGGTACAAACCTTCACTTGAACTTAAGGATAGTTTCATTGGAATTTGGTGGTCAGAGGTCAAGGTCACTGTGATATCCCGCAACATGTATTGGCCATAACTCAAGAGGTCATACAGTAATTATGACAAAATTTCACTGAAATGTCTAATAAGATAAAATGATGAAGTGATGACATTTTATATTCAAAAGGTCAAAGGTCAACTTCACAGAAGGGGAGACATTTGGTCAGATACTGAATTGGTGACTCTAATCTTGAAACTGTGCTGATTGTATAGATCTTCTGTGTGTGAAGCATCCATGTTTTCACTGACATGGATGGAGACTGTAACTGCAACTTGACTGGTTCGTGGAGGCATACAACCACAAGGCAGTAATTCTAGTTTAAATGTATTTATTACAAGATGTACTTTTGTAGGCTCCTTTTGTGAGATGAACAATCAGAGCTAGGGCATTAATGTTCAAAGAAACTGGTAAAAATCTCTGAATCTACACTAAAAAGGGCATCGGATTGGTTAAGGTTAGTACTGTTTTATTAATAAAGTTTCTAACTTCGATACAATACCTTGAAAAATAATGATATTATGTTATAAACAAGATAACCGTGCTATAACATGGCAACAATGACTTTTCTTTGTTTCTAGCAGAGAGCAGCAGAATGACTGTAGTAAACATTAATAATATGAGAGAGTGAGAACGTACAGCTGGTACCTGTCTGTCAATACTGTAGAGAATTAGTATTGAAACTGTTTAAATATTCAAAATCAGTATTCATTAGTAAGTCAATATTTTTGACAGCACTAGTTGAGGATTTAGAGGTGATACATAGCCCTAGTGATAAAACATGACTCAAAGACCAGGTGGCAGAGCGAAAATTATCCATATCTTGTAACCCACTTTGAATCATTAATTAAGTGTAATTTCCTGCTTTTGTTGGCCTCTATTGGAAACTATAACAAAAACATTTACGATAACACACGTTGAGGTAATGGTGCATTTGAGGTTTTGTGGTTTTGAAGCCTCACTAAGTGTTCCTCATGTACCGAAAGGCTTTAAGGCTTCGCTGCTGCCGTCATCGTCCTGGTTGGTCAAAGAGAGAGAGAGGAGGAAAGATTACGACTTCATCCCCCCGGATCGACGCTGGGAAACGAGAAACCCCCTCATAGCTTTGATATCAACATGATGAGTCACAACATGGCAGGATTACCAGTCAGCGTTCAGGCTCTTCGGAGTGTCATTAGTTCACTATGTGTCATCATTCATACTTAGATCTCATTTCATACTTTATCTCTCTCTGGCATAGAGAAGCCTTTCATTTTTCCACTCTCCTCAGAGGTCAGAGGTCACAGACCAGCGGCAGCCAGCAAAACAAAGTCAGTATTAAACAGTGGTGGAAGAAGTAAATAAATATCTACTTGAGCAAAAGTAACAATACTACAGTGTAAAAATACTGTTACAAGTTTTTGATCCTGATCTGAGTCATTTAATATTGATCATTAATATAGGCCTATATTTTATCTCCAAGTGCACGTCACACACTGAGCGAGCCGCCTGTTAATGACGCTGTGGGCTAATGGGCATGGTCCAGTCATATACAGTACAGGCCAAAAGTTTGGACACACCTTCTCATTCAATGCGTTTTCTTTATTTTCATGACTATTTACATTGTAGATTCTCACTGAAGGCATCAAAACTATGAATGAACACATGTGGAGTTATGTACTTAACAAAAAAAGGTGAAATAACTGAAAACATGTTTTATATTCTAGTTTCTTCAAAATAGCCACCCTTTGCTCTGATTACTGCTTTGCACACTCTTGGCATTCTCTCCATGAGCTTCAAGAGGTAGTCACCTGAAATGGTTTTCCAACAGTCTTGAAGGAGTTCCCAGAGGTGTTTAGCACTTGTTGGCCCCTTTGCCTTCACTCTGCGGTCCAGCTCACCCCAAACCATCTGGATTGGGTTCAGGTCCGGTGACTGTGGAGGCCAGGTCATCTGCCGCAGCACTCCATCACTCTCCTTCTTGGTCAAATAGCCCTTACACAGCCTGGAGGTGTGTTTGGGGTCATTGTCCTGTTGAAAAATAAATGATCGTCCAACTAAACGCAAACCGGATGGGATGGCATGTCGCTGCAGGATGCTGTGGTAGCCATGCTGGTTCAGTGTGCCTTCAATTTTGAATAAATCCCCAACAGTGTCACCAGCAAAACACCCCCACACCATCACACCTCCTCCTCCATGCTTCACAGTGGGAACCAGGCATGTGGAATCCATCCGTTCACCTTTTCTGCGTCTCACAAAGACACGGCGGTTGGAACCAAAGATCTCAAATTTGGACTCATCAGACCAAAGCACAGATTTCCACTGGTCTAATGTCCATTCCTTGTGTTTCTTGGCCCAAACAAATCTCTTCTGCTTGTTGCCTCTCCTTAGCAGTGGTTTCCTAGCAGCTATTTGACCATGAAGGCCTGATTGGCGCAGTCTCCTCTTAACAGTTGTTCTAGAGATGGGTCTGCTGCTAGAACTCTGTGTGGCATTCATCTGGTCTCTGATCTGAGCTGCTGTTAACTTGCCATTTCTGAGGCTGGTGACTCGGATGAACTTATCCTCAGAAGCAGAGGTGACTCTTGGTCTTCCTTTCCTGGGTCGGTCCTCATGTGTGCCAGTTTGGTTGTAGCGCTTGATGGTTTTTGCGACTCCACTTGGGGACACATTTAAAGTTTTTGCAATTTTCCAGACTGACTGACCTTCATTTCTTAAAGTAATGATGGCCACTGGTTTTTCTTTAGTTAGCTGATTGGTTCTTGCCATAATATGAATTTTAACAGTTGTCCAATAGGGCTGTCGGCTGTGTATTAACCTGACTTCTGCACAACACAACTGATGGTCCCAACCCCATTGATAAAGCAAGAAATTCCACTAATTAACCCTGATAAGGCACACCTGTGAAGTGGAAACCATTTCAGGTGACTACCTCTTGAAGCTCATGGAGAGAATGCCAAGAGTGTGCAAAGCAGTAATCAGAGCAAAGGGTGGCTATTTTGAAGAAACTAGAATATAAAACATGTTTTCAGTTATTTCACCTTTTTTTGTTAAGTACATAACTCCACGTGTTCATTCATAGTTTTGATGCCTTCAGTGAGAATCTACAATGTAAATAGTCATGAAAATAAAGAAAATGCATTGAATGAGAAGGTGTGTCCAAACTTTTGGCCTGTACTGTAGGTTTGGATTTATTTTGACAAGCTGCAGCTCCTGATAGAGTTTCATATTTTTATTTTATTTTTATTTATTTATTTATTTTTTTGTTTTGTTTCTGCAATTAAGTGACCAATTAAATATTGCAGACTAATGACCTTTCTGGTCGACTATTAGGGGGTAAGCCCTAATAGAAGTCCCCATGGCCCATGTATTATTGGAATCATTTATGCATTAATGTGTTCATCACTTAAATGTTGCAGCTGGTAAAAGTTGAGTTCATTTTAATTACTTTATAAACTGCTGGGTAGCTCAACTGATAATGATATACAGTAATAATAATGTACAGTATCATTATTTATTAGTTGCTGTTTTAGTTTTAATAATCTGACTCTGCCACCTGTCACCTGTGATTTTATTCCAACATCAGGAATTACTTGAAAAGTCATTTGGTGTACAGCCGGCATGATTTTCTATATTGATTAATCTGCAGATTCCTTTTTCTTCAGTAAGTGTTTCATCATTTAGTCATTTAGAATAATGGAAAAAAAAGTTGTCAGCATTTTTTTATTTTTTGGTCCGACCAATAGTCCAAAACCCAAAGATATTCAGATTAAGTTTATTCACTTTATTATTAATCCCCCTGAGGGGAAATTCAATGTTTTCACTCTTGCTTGTCAATTACACACAGGTCTGAAAGACACACACATGCACAAACAGGACCTATACATGCACAAAGTGGAGAGATCTCAGTGTGAGGGGGCTGCCCTTTGGTCAGGCGCCCCGAGCGGTTGGGGGGTTCGGTGCCTTGCTCAAGGGCACCTCGGCAGTGCCCAGGAGGTGAACTGGCACCTCTCCAGCCACCAGTCCATGCTCCATATTTTGGTCCGGACAGGCGACCCTCCGGTTCCCAACCCAAGTCCCTATGGACTGAGCTACTGCCACCCCCAACGTAGCTTAATAAATAACTAAAGTAAAAACAGAACAAGTAAGATAAAGAAGAGAGGAAAAAAGCAGACAAAGTTGAAGTAAGCAGAAGCGACTGGAACAGGCTGCATACACCGTGGCGCATGCGCACTAATCAATAATTAAAAATAAAAAAACAGATATTTCTCACATTTGAAGACGTAGAACCAGAAAGTATTTGACATTTTTGCTTGAAAATGATTGATTAATCAAAGTTGATGCCAGTTATAATATTCTGACGATCGTTTCAGCTCTACATCAAAATATTGTTAATCAAACAATATTAATGACATACTGAAAGACTGACTCCTTTCTTTTTGTGCCCCCTCCAGAAGTTACTAGAAATGGTTCTAATTTCTTCCCATTCATTTCCTCTTGATTTCCCTGCAAGTCAACTAACACATCATTCTGCCAAACTGACAAGCAGCTTTGAAGGAGTTTTCAGCAGGATTGTAGTTTTTAAGAGCACATTACTGGTCATTCTTCATCTTTACAGCTTCACTCTGCAGGTGTTTAGTCCCTCACACATCATCTCTGACCTTTGACCCTCTGTCTTGCCTCTGCTTATCCCTTCCTAATGAAGCTGTACTTGTCACGGTGGCCGACAGTCAACAACAACCACAAGATCTGGCGAGATAGCTCTTTCCCCCGATCGCTGTCGCCTCTCCATACGACATCTTTTTCCTCTCAGTGAGCCAATTAGAGGAGTTGAGGAGGACAGACTGTGTCCGGGGACTCGGCTGGACGTGTCAACAGGTCTGTTTTGATCAGGGGATGAGAGCGTCTTGGTCGCTGAGCTTAAAGGATTGGTGAAGAATGTAAATTCAGCTCTGCTCCGGTGATGGGGTCAGCGAGGACAAAAGGGGAGGGGTCGGCAGCCTAAGGTTACTGAGAGAGAGCAGAACCAAAGTCAAGGGTAAAGTCTGAGCAGGCAGTGAACGCAGCACACGGATGTTGAATGTTTCAGCCTTTGGTTCAGTAGATCACAGCTCATTAATTACTTCTAATTATCTGGTGCATGGACAAACCTTTTTACTTACGTATCCAGTAGTAAAATTTGTTGTGGAACTGACTTTGGCCGTTCATTCACACTGCCTCTGCTGCTGCTGCCTCTGCTGCTGCTTCCTCTGCTGCTGCTGCCTCTGCTGCCTCTGCTGCTGCCTCTGCTGCTGCTTCCTCTGCTGCTGCTTCCTCTGCTGCTGCTGCTGCCTCTGCTGCTGCTTCCTCTGCTGCTGCCTCTGCTGCTGCCTCTGCTGCTGCTTCCTCTGCTGCTGCTGCTGCCTCTGCTGCTGCCTCTGCTGCTGCTGCTGCCTCTGTTGCTGCTGCCTCTGCTGCTGTCTCTGTTGCTGCTGCCTCTGCTGCTGCTGTCTCTGTTGCTGCTGCCTCTGTTGCTGCCTCTGCTGCTGCCTCTGCTGCTGCTGCCTCTGCTGCCTCTGCTGCTGCCTCTGCTGCCGCCTCTGCTGCTGCCTCTGCTGCTGCTGCTGCTGCTGCCGCTGCTGCTGCCTCTGCTGCCTCTGCTGCTGCCTCTGCTGCTGCCTCACTTCAGCAGCTTCAGACTTCAGATTTTTACATGGTGGTTATGTTACTGTGAGTCAGGTGCATTTTTAAAAGGCAGCAGCCTCCTGTATCCATGAGCTGTTCCATCTTTGGTGCTGAATCTGAAATACTTCCTCATGTTGCGCCTCACATGGTTTGGGTTAACAACTGTCTGTTCAGCGCTGCTTGCTAAATTCCTCCATTTTCCATTGCAAGAAGAAGAAAAGCTTAATTTATTTTTACACAGAAATTTTAAAATTGGTCGTATTACTGAGGTTGAATATTACATTTGTTCTCATGTTTGAACGGTAGTTTGAATTTCAGATACACAGTGACTATTCTCAATTTTAGTCTCGGGATGGACTGATGCTCATAACTATGTGTTCGGGCAGAATGCAGAAGTTTGGATGCAGCATGACCTCATACAAAGCAGATTCTGGGTTTTATGAATCTGCTTCAAAAATGTACAGAGACAAGAGGAAAAAGGAGAGAGACTGGAGAGAAGTAACAAAGACTTGGGCAGAAACACAGACAGAAACATTAAGACAGAAATGGTCAGTGCCTCTGAAGCTAGCTGGTGGCTCAGAGCGGGTCGTCCACCAATCGAAAGATCAGCGGTTCAATCCCGGGCTCCTCCAGGCTGCATGTCGAAGTATCCTTGAGCAAGATACTGAACCCCAAATTGCTCCCGATGGCTGTTCCATCGGTGTGTGAGTGTGTTAAAACTGAGTAGCAGGTGGCACCTTGTATGGCAGCCTCGGCCACCAGTGTATGAATGTGTGTGTGAATGGGTGAATGTGACTCGTAATGTAAAAAGCACTTTGAGTGGTCACTAGATGACTAGAAAAGTGCTATACAAATGCAGGTCCATTTACCATTGCTGGTTCATGATAACTAACTGTGTGGTGACTGGTTCATGATAACTAACTGTGTGTGGTGACTGGTTCATAATAACTAACTGTGTGGTGACTGGTTCATGATAACTAACTCTGTGTGGTGACTGGTTCATAATAACTAACTGTGTGGTGACTGGTTCATGATAACTAACTGTGTGGTGACTGGTTCATAATAACTAACTGTGTGGTGACTGGTTCATGATAACTAACTGTGTGGTGACTGGTTCATGATAACTAACTGTGTGTGGTGACTGGTTCATAATAACTAACTGTGTGGTGACTGGTTCATGATAACTAACTCTGTGTGGTGACTGGTTCATGATAACTAACTGTGTGGTGACTGGTTCATGATAACTAACTGTGTGTGGTGACTGGTTCATGATAACTAACTATGTGTGGTGACTGGTTCATGATAACTAACTGTGTGGTGACTGGTTCATGATAACTAACTGTGTGGTGACTGGTTCATAATAACTCACTGTGTGGTGACTGGTTCATGATAACTAACTGTGTGGTGACTGGTTCATGATAACTAACTGTGGTGACTGGTTCATGATAACTAACTGTGTGTGGTGACTGGTTCATGATAACTAACTCTGTGTGGTGACTGGTTCATGATAACTAACTGTGTGGTGACTGGTTCATGATAACTAACTGTGTGTGGTGACTGGTTCATGATAACTAACTGTGTGTGGTGACTGGTTCATGATAACTAACTGTGTGGTGACTGGTTCATGATAACTAACTGTGTGGTGACTGGTTCATGATAACTAACTGTGTGGTGACTGGTTCATGATAACTAACTGTGTGTGGTGACTGGTTCATGATAACTAACTGTGTGGTGACTGGTTCATGATAACTAACTGTGTGTGGTGACTGGTTCATAATAACTAACTGTGTGGTGACTGGTTCATAATAACTAACTGTGTGGTGACTGGTTCATGATAACTAACTGTGTGGTGACTGGTTCATAATAACTAACTGTGTGGTGACTGGTTCATAATAACTAACTGTGTGGTGACTGGTTCATAATAACTAACTGTGTGGTGACTGGTTCATGATAACTAACTATGTGTGGTGACTGGTTCATGATAACTAACTGTGTGTGGTGACTGGTTCATGATAACTAACTGTGTGGTGACTGGTTCATGATAACTAACTGTGTGTGGTGACTGGTTCATAATAACTAACTGTGTGGTGACTGGTTCATGATAACTAACTCTGTGTGGTGACTGGTTCATGATAACTAACTGTGTGTGGTGACTGGTTCATAATAACTAACTGTGTGGTGACTGGTTCATGATAACTAACTGTGTGTGGTGACTGGTTCATAATAACTAACTGTGTGGTGACTGGTTCATGATAACTAACTGTGTGTGGTGACTGGTTCATAATAACTAACTGTGTGGTGACTGGTTCATGATAACTAACTGTGTGGTGACTGGTTCATAATAACTAACTGTGTGGTGACTGGTTCATGATAACTAACTGTGTGGTGACTGGTTCATAATAACTAACTGTGTGGTGACTGGTTCATAATAACGAACTGTGTGTGGTGACTGGTTCATAATAACTAACTCTGTGTGGTGACTGGTTCATGATAACTAACTCTGTGTGGTGACTGGTTCATGATAACTAACTGTGTGGTGACTGGTTCATGATAACTAACTCTGTGTGGTGACTGGTTCATGATAACTAACTGTGTGTGGTGACTGGTTCATAATAACTAACTGTGTGGTGACTGGTTCATAATAACTAACTGTGTGGTGACTGGTTCATGATAACTAACTGTGTGGTGACTGGTTCATAATAACTAACTGTGTGTGGTGACTGGTTCATGATAACTAACTGTGTGGTGACTGGTTCATGATAACTAACTCTGTGTGGTGACTGGTTCATGATAACTAACTGTGTGTGGTGACTGGTTCATGATAACTAACTGTGTGTGGTGACTGGTTCATGATAACTAACTGTGTGGTGACTGGTTCATGATAACTAACTGTGTGGTGACTGGTTCATGATAACTAACTGTGTGGTGACTGGTTCATGATAACTAACTATGTGTGGTGACTGGTTCATGATAACTAACTGTGTGTGGTGACTGGTTCATGATAACTAACTGTGTGTGGTGACTGGTTCATGATAACTAACTGTGTGTGGTGACTGGTTCATGATAACTAACTGTGTGGTGACTGGTTCATGATAACTAACTGTGTGTGGTGACTGGTTCATGATAACTAACTGTGTGGTGACTGGTTCATGATAACTAACTATGTGTGGTGACTGGTTCATGATAACTAACTGTGTGGTGACTGGTTCATAATAACTAACTGTGTGTGGTGACTGGTTCATGATAACTAACTGTGTGTGGTGACTGGTTCATGATAACTAACTGTGTGGTGACTGGTTCATGATAACTAACTGTGTGTGGTGACTGGTTCATAATAACTAACTGTGTGGTGACTGGTTCATAATAACGAACTGTGTGTGGTGACTGGTTCATGATAACTAACTCTGTGTGGTGACTGGTTCATGATAACTAACTGTGTGTGGTGACTGGTTCATAATAACTTAGCAGGGGTTTAACAGATTCCAAACACGCTTTAAAACATGGAAAATTATCTTTTTTTCCTCATTTGAAAACTTCCCAAAAACTACATGTACATATGTGTGATTTTTTCGATGTGATAACATTAATATCATGCAGAGGTTTGTAAATTGTCGTACTTCACATGTCTTTGTGTTTGAAAAATACCAGACAGAAGAAACTGAACTGAACTGTGGTCAAACTGTCAAATGAGGCAGTGCTGATCAAATATGAATCAAGATTCTGTTACTGCATTGTCTATTTCTTGCCTGAAATGTTTTCAGAAACATATGTTAGTGTATTGTTTAGATGAGAACGTTTTCTCTGGCTGGTGGGCAGTGCTCAGTACTTTGGTCGACTGTACCCTACATGGCGGCTGAGTGGTAAACTTGTTACAGCCAAACAGTGCACTGAAATGCGCCTCTGAAACATTTGAGGTGAGAAATAGGTAATGCAGTAACAACGTTTTGATTTATATTTGATCAGCGCTGCCTAGTTTGACAGTTTGACCGCAGTTTATGGAGTGATTGACATGATTGGCAGCTGCGGTAGAGACTCCTCGGCTCTGACTGGTTGTTGCAGTAATGCTATTAGAAGCTCTACCTCTGCATCGCGGTCTGATTTTAGCGAAGGCCATTAGAGGCAGTAGGAGGGGAGGAGGGACATGATTTCTTTCACAGACGTCTCTCTTTTAGAATATATTGACAGTACTGACACAAGAATATTTATATAAAAGTTAACTATAACTTGTAGCATGATGATGAGCAGCTGACAAACACTTCCTGTGGTCAGCTTTAGTGAGAATCAGCACTGTATGTTGAAATTGTATTTGCTCTTTGTGAATGACTGGTCCAGAGCTGCTGCTGCAGGCTGTTAGTGCTCAGAGAGCCTGTCAGCAGCTCCGTCTTATCCTGCAGGACATCTGCACTTTATCAAACATGCTCGTTCCTCCATCCTCGCTCTCTCTGCTCCCATTTCAGCATCAGATAGTTAAAAACTGCGTCCCGGTCTACAGCTGGTGCAAAGAACTTGACTTTGAAACACGAGACGGCTGCAGAGTTGTTTACATACCGTTTGCAAGCGGTTGGCATGAGTAACATGGAGGACGTTAATTATGGGACGGGTTCAGCCAGCATCCCCAGAGAGCAGCACTTCCTGTTTCGTCCTTCTCAACGTTTTCAGTGAACCTTAAAATTGGGTCTGCAGCAGCAAACACTTGGCTTCAAATGACTCGACTGACCAGTAAAGATGTGCACTTGTTATTGTGTTACTGTCAAGCTATGGAGCAGATAATGGTCCTGGAACTCCTCCAGTCATCATGCTGATAGGAATGGATTTATAGAGACCTTATGAACTTTACGAGGCTTTGGTAGCAGGTTCTTCCTTGTGTTTGAAGACACTTTGGATTTACGTCATAAAAGATAACAGCAGGACTGATCTCATAACTTTAATGTGCTGGGCGAGTGAAGTTTTTGTGGTCAAGACAACAATCGAAGAAGTGGCACTGATGTTGTTGCTGATTTTCTGTCACATTATCATGAACAGAAGGCACAACTGCGACAAGACACGTCTGGAGCCACAAATCTATAACAGCGTCCAATGCATTGAAACTAGTTTGTAGTTTTTGATTTGCATCATAATCTTATTTTTCTCTAGTTAAACTATTTGAGTTGTCTGTATTTCTGCCAGATGCATCAATCATGGACAGCACTACAGGCAACCTCTCAGGAGAGTTAGTGACCAGGTCTGCAGGGCAGAGAGGTTTTATCATCTTTAGCGGGAGAAAAACACAGGAGCAAACCTCTCAGCTGACATGTGTGTTGTGTTTTCTGTTTGATGTGTGTGTGTGGTTGTTTTTCCTGGTGGCTGCTGGGAGAAGTAGTTCTCTGCTCCGTCAGCCTCTCAGCATCTTGTTAGCGTCCAGCTGGGAGACGTTCACCAGCAGAGTGTCAACAGATGACACACTGCTGCACGTCGTCACTCGTCTGACTAATACAGCAGCATGCACTGCTGCACAGTTAGAGGGCAACATGTCCAGAGAGCCTCTGAGCAAGGCAGCGACCATCAGCAGACTGTGGATTTATGGATGTATCTCCTGACATTTTTGATTTGCTAAATTGAATACCATTGATTTGTGTTTTCGTTTAAAGTGTGATAATAGTGACTTGGATAGCCTCCTTTAGCCTGAAACACAGAGGTTCAAGCTTTGTATTGATCATAAAGGCACAGGCAGTGTAGATTGAGTGTCCACATCATGTTGATTGTGTTTCTGGTGTCCAGCAGCATGTTTACTAGCCTGGAAATCCAGACGCAAATCTAGAAAGATTTAGGGTCTGGCAATGAGTAATGTAAATGGCCCAACTCGAGGGGCGGCACCAAGCATGCATTTGAAAATATCACTGCGCGCAATTGGATAACACTACAACCAATCAGAACAATACACAGGGTGACGTATACGCTAAGCTACCAGTGGAGCTAACTGGTAGATTAGATTCTTGCCGTATCTGGTCGGCAAAACAGAAAAAACGTCCTTCTTGCAAAGGAAAGACTCGAGTGCCGTCTTCTGTTCCTCTTTTAGAGAAAAAGCCAAGTCTAACTCGTTCATTGTAGCGGCCAAAGCCGTTTCAAACAACTGGTGTTCATCTGTAGCCATCTTGCAGTGTTTACTGACTGATTCCAAACTTCGTCGTCGCAGCGCTGTCGTCATCTGTTTAGCTCGCCTCTGGCCCGCCTATATCAGATACACCGATGTGATTGGTGCAGCTCGGTTTCATGGGCATAGGTAAAGAGCATCATTACTGATTGCCAGAGTGACTCACTGAGCAAATTCAAATTGTGCTCCAGCGAGAAGTCTGGATTTCCAGGGTACATGTTTACACTAACTGTTGCTTCATCTGTGATAAAAGGCCAAAACACACCAGCGGCGTCATTTGACGGTGGTGTCATTGATGCGAGTCAAGTGCCGCCCCCAACACACACAAAAAGCGTCGCACTGTGGGGCATCAACCAGATTTCTATTGCACACTCCAGCCCACTAGGTGGCGGTACTGGTTGCCAACCGCCAATTAGAACAAAAGACGAGGAAGAAGACGGGGTACAAGAAGAAAACACACAACGCAGGACGGCCACGACAACTAGACAACGACGGTACGTTGCTACTGCTACTACGGGAGCTGGGAAGTACAAAATAGCGCTTTTTCAAGGGCGGCGACGCTGGAAAAATAGGACAATAGCGTAAAGTGCCGCGGCGCGGTGTGGGTTTGTAAATAGAAAATAATGGGGGCGGCTGTTTTGACGCGTGTCGTACGGCGCCGGTCTGTTTTGGCCTAAACAGATCATTTTTGACTCTACAGATGTTCAGGCTGGTATATCAAACTGATATTTTGACTATGTTGGAAACCATGTACACATTTAGAAAATAATTTGAACGTAATTTAGAGTTGAATTTCTTGATTAACAAAAAAAATATCTGCAACTGTTTTGAGAATGAATCGTTTTAGTTTAGTTTTACACAGTGTGTTTTTTGCACCCTCAAATTCATTTTCAATGTAGACACAAACACCAGTGCGGTGCAGTTGCAGCATGCACGCGAACCAGAGCTTCACATCTGTCCCACGGACAATCGGCCTACACACAAACAGCCCCTGGAAGAAGATCAGCTCTGCACTCAGGATTTCAGGTATAGTGTTTATATAATTGCGTAGCAACCTTGAAAGTTGGTACAGAACAGGCACAAGAGTAGCACTCAGAGCCTGACCTCGTGTTTTCCAGGCGGGATGTGTACGGCCTCTAAGTCACTGATTTGGATTTTAAAATGAGGATTTGATGCTTTTCTTTTTGAAATAAATAATAATTTGAATGTATTTTGGGTTTCAGGCCGGTTCATACTTATGCGTCAAATTGCACTCTAAGTTGTAGCCGGATGTTGACCTCCACTGAAATGTGACTGCAAGTTGTTGTGATGCAAACCAAAACAACAGTGACCGGTCTGCTTGGTAGCATCACATTTCCTCCTACACACTTCCCGCTGCCCCATCTTGACTGAACGTGAGCCACATTAAACACAGTTTAACTGAGAAAGTCTGTAAACATGTACGTTTGTGGGTCTCCTCTTCGCCAAGTTACAAAGACTGCCAGATGGCTGCAACTTCATGGAAAGAGATTTCTACAAACATCAGTGTGGACGTTAGTGTTTGGCGGTGAAATTGAAGAGCGACTATCGCACCAGAGTCAGTGCTCACAACGGCATAGGTCACCTGCGTAAGTTCCGGTGTAGACTCTACACTGGGCCTACATACATCAGTCTTTAGACTTTTGTTGGACAAACCAAGAAATTTGACAACATAACCTTAAACTTGAAACTTTTCACTGTTGTCAGACATCTTTTATCGTTGTCCATTCTGTTTATTGGGAGCTCTGTGAGAATAGATGTTGTCGTCCTGCTCTGTGGATCTGTTTCACCAGTGTGGACTGATGTTTCATGTGTGTGCTCCAGCAGTGCCAAGGTACCAGAGACCCTCCTCCTCCTCCTCCTCCTCCTCCTCCTCCTCCTGCTCTCATTATCCCGTGCAGATGTTCAGCGCCGTGCCCTCGGCAGTATCAGGTGACCACAAATCTAATTGATATCAAAACTGTGGCGGGGGAAGCCTAAGCCCCTCTGCGCTCTTAGGTTACGGCCTGTTATAAGCCCGGCCCGACTTCTGACAGCCACTTGCGGCGTGAAACGTGCACTGTCCTCACTTCAAAGGAGGCAAGAAAAAAAAACACGTCCCACCGCCACCTAGGAAGAGCCCCAGTAGAGCCATGATGTGTCTGTTTCCACAGAGCTACGACCCATTTGAGACTAAATCGGATTCATCACGCTCTGGACTTTTATCTGCCGGAGTGGAGGGCCATTGTTTTGGCACGCCGAAACAAAAGCATTAATAAGCTCATCGGCAAACAGTGAGTTTAATATGGGAAAGTGATCCGAGGCCGGGTATTACAATGCAGCTGAGAGGGGGAATTGGAAGCTTAAGGAGAGGATGTGATGGTAATGACTTTAAGGCGACATAATCCTCCCCATCTGGGCCCAGCGATTGTTTGATATTTATGGTTGATGATCAGCACTAATAGGTTTGTTATTTTCTTATGGGATGAATATGAATGGAGCGGAGCATGGGAAGAGGGTTGTGATTTGTTTTGTTTTCATTTTGTTTTGGGTTCAAACCAGAGATCAGTTTCAGACGGAGGCTCGTCTGCAGGGAGGGCTCAGACTGAAGCGTCTTACCTTCTTTCTGTGTGTCTGAAGTCAGATTAAAGTTGGACACCAGGATCGATTCTCACACACAGTGAGGATGATCTGAGTGGAAGCAGATGGAGTCCTGTGTTCAGCGGTAATCCCACTTGTCTTTAGAGTTAATGTGATTTGTGTGCGTCATATCGAAGCGCTACTGACGCCTCATCATCACTCATCTCATCTAACTACAATATGGTGTATTTTACATGGCTGCCAGTCACTGTAGAGCTGAAATGATCCGCCAACAGAACAGAACATTTCTAATTTCTTGCACACAGGGAATTTGACCCTGGTTAATTAGGGGTGTGCCATATCATCTCGTTCATGATAACACTGGTATAATGTTTGTTATGATACAAAAAATTCATATCGTGATACTTGGGATATTTTCACTTGTTGACATACTGACGTCATACTGTTACCCACGGCAACAACAAGCACGGCTGAAAGTGAAATTATTAGCGACTCCTTGGTGGCTCCAAAAAGAGGAGCAGCTTCAGTAGTGTGGAATAAACTGTGTCGTCCTGAATGTTTTACTTCTCTTAGCGCTCAGAGGGAACTCATTCAGCGGCTCCTCTGGCAGCAGCACAGCGTCTCTCCCTCTCCTCTCTCGCCGTGTCGTCAAGTGATTTTGTCATAAACCTTTGGTGATGTAAACCTACGTGAATAAACTCCATATATGTGACTGTGTGATAGTTGTGGTATCATAACAGCCTGTCACAGGTTACAGCTGATGATTAGAGGAGAAATGGCAGAGCATAAAGGTCCAGGTGGAAAAAAACAACTCAATCATTTAGGATTTTACTAAAAGAAGGAAATGAGACATCATTTTTCTTTAGTTTTTACTGAATATTTGAAGGTAAACTGGACCATTTATTTTGCTGCAATACTGTTTTCTTAAATTAATAACAAATATATCGTCAAGAATATCATTATCGCAAAACTACCTTGAAATATCATATTATTTTAGGCCCGTATCGCGCCCACCCCTAATAAATAATTAAAACCAGATTTACCTGAAAAATAAAAAAAATACCTTAAATGACAGAAACCATCTTTGGGAAAAATGTATTTGATGTGTACTTTGAGTTTTTAGTTTGGCCCATGTCCCATCCATTAACATGGAGAAGGTGGGCTTTATGACCTATACTGCAGCCAGCCACCAGGGGGCGATCTAGATATTTCGGCTTCATTTTGGGGGCTGTCATGTCGTCCATCTTTATATACAGTCTATGGTAGTGACAGCAAGGCTCTTATACGTTGTTGCATTTGGTGAAATTTGCCACGACTCACATCTACAAACCAAACAGCACACTATTAAAAATACACAAGAGATCAAAACTCTTGTTGGTGGTGCATTCAAAGACATGAAGAGTGTCTCACTCCTGGTCAGTGGTGTGAGACAAAAGTTGACAAAAGCCAGCCATCTAATAGAAAAGATTTTAGATTCCTGCTGAGCTGTTTTTCCGTCTGAAGCTCTGCAGTGTGACAATCAGAGCCAGGGGACAGACAAAGTAAGTAAGCAACACAGACCTTGTGATTTATTATTTTTCTATTGTGCAGGTTGCTGTTCTGCAGAGGCCTGTAATGTCTGATGTCGGAGTGTCCTTGAACCCACCCCCAGAAATAGCACTTCTCCACCACTGTATTAAAAACTCTGTCAGATGATTATTATAGCACGCTGAAATGAACCGAGTGACACTTCTTGTATTGGGAGGTTTCACTGTCTGGACTTAAGTTGAGTCCTCATTATATTTTTATAGGGATGATCATGTTTTTTATTCCATAATTCATCACAGGGATAATTTTGACCTTTTTTGTTCCATCGTCACAACACGATGATGCATTTGTGAGCAGGTACCTGTTTTAAGAGGTGTTGTTTCGGTGCATTGAAGGACACACCAGACTCTTTTCTTATGTAAGTTACATCATATGTTACTGATATGGGGATTTTAAAGGGGAAGCTATTAGTAATCAGAAATCAAAGTGTTCTTGAATGCACCATCTGGAACTGATCTGCGTCATCACATGATGCAGTTTAAAACACTAGACGCAAGTTTGTATTTTCTAATTATCTGGTTATAAATTCCTGCAGGTTGACCTTTGCAGATGTTAACTGAGAAAACTTTACACGTACTTTACAGTCTAAAAATATGTGAGTGTGAATTCAGGAGTATTCTGGGATGTTCCTGCTGGGTTCAGTTTTATCTCTCTGGTTTCCTTCGGCTGCCGCCTCATTACTGACCCTTGGCCTACTTGTTTGATGGATGACTTTATGACACTATTTCAGTCCAGAGCGTCACTGAGGGCCAGGCTGCCTGGGCATGAGACTTTTCTCTGGGTACGTCTTGTCAGGAAAAGATGCGTCAGGACGAGTTAATGAATCCAGGAGGAGGAAGGGCCCAGAACGTTCCACTGGATCAGAGCTACGTCATCCAAAAGTTCTTAGTGCCTTTGTTCCATGGGTCGTATTTCTCTCATAAACACTTAGCAATCATACAGAGTGACAAAACTATTTATTCTCCTCCTCCACTGGTGCTGGAAATAACAAATGGTGCAAGCCACAATAAGTTACAATAAAGCAATGTAATAATATTTATAATGTAAAATATGCATCAGTTTTTCGTTGGATCACAGTCAGGTATTTTTCTAACCCTGACCCCTGGGTTGAGTGACAGACCACTGGGTGTAATTCTCTTCTGAAAACTCTATTTCTTATGTCATTCCAAGCATGTGAAGACCTAGTGTATGGATCATAGGGCTGTACCAAAATATTCGGGTATTCGAATATTTGTTTCTATGGGTAGGTATTCGTTATGAAAATTTGGTATTCGCTATTCGTTTTTTTATTCACATTTTTTTTTTTAATTAATTTATTTTTTTAACATATCTTTTGGTGCTAAATGTAGTCTTTTTGTTGTTGGTATATGTAGGTTATCAATAAAAATCAAAACTTTTAAATTGCATTGTTAAAAATGTGAAAATATAGTATCGCCTACCAACTGAGCTTGTGCGCACGGCACGCTTGAGTGCATCCGTCTGAGGCTGTGGATCAATGCCAGGTTTTACCACTTTATCACTATTCCCTCTAACTTGTAGCTGTTTCTTTGTTATCTTTTGAATTTAATATGAATTATGGAACCATTTTTGTCAACGTTTGTTTCCCCCCGTTTTGTACAATAAATTATTGTTTAAAGTTTCAACAAGTTTCTTTTGGAGTGCGTGACACAAGTGTGTTTTGAAAACGACTGCAGACTGTCACCTGCTCAACGCATCAGTACCTTCGGATGCCATGACAGTAATAGCCAGTAATGTCAAAATATCATTTACAGACCGATTTAACAGACGATCACCGCTGCCCGACCCGCAGGTCCATTTGCAGGTCCCGCGGGTTACGGGTCGACCCGCGCATCACTACTCAGCTCAGTCTATAAGGCTGTACACAACAGTAAGGCTATAGACATTATATTGTATTCAGGCCGGCAGAACCAGCAGCACATCGGCTCTACAGTGTCTGCCAGCAACCAATTACTTGCAGAGGCTTCCTACAACTTGTTTCAACAGTTCCGATTTAATCAGAAGACAAATTAAACAGGATGACTAGCCAGTGTGAAAATCAAAAGAAAGCATAGAATAATGTACTGAAGGAGACTGTTGTGCCATCACATTTTTTTTTTGTGGTTTGAGAGCAAAGATCCGGTCGCCGCTGTGCAAAACTCTGCAACACAATTAGGTCCGGAAAAACCCTGAAGTCCGCCGTGGTATTAATTTTCTAAAGTATGGGTTGCAAAATATTCCCCTCTGTAGGTGGCCGATGGAAACTGTACCACTGGGTACAGGGGCAATCCCTTTTTGTTCTTCTTTTTGTGCGTGTTTAACACACTGTTGTCAAAGCCACAAATTTAGCCTAGTCTGGTTGTTGGTAATGTCACAGAGGTGGAGAGCACAACAGGTACCAGAGCTTCACAAGGACATTTTCAGAAAAAACAAACTTAACATGAGTTAAATATCTGTTAAAAAACAAAGCAGGATTTGCTAAATTGAAGGCAAATTACTTACTACTGACTACTTACTTAGCCACCGAGAGTAGCCACTGGGACAAACCACAGAGTCAATACAACTAACTAGCTTACTGCCACTTTCCCTATCTCACAGGAAGTTGTACCCATACTCATTTGTAACACCCTCAGGAATAAGGTGGATATAAAGCATTTCATACTAACAGATGCATAAAGTAGAAACTTTGAAGAGACATTAACGAAGAAAATTAAAATGAGAAATGTGAAAAATGAGAAATAATGATAAATAATAATAATAATATGGTAAAGTTGTAAAAGAGATGCAGATTATGGTTACTTTGGGGGGGGGTATAAATGTATTTTACCCAAACCTTTTTGTCCCCGTTGACAAAATAAGCCAGCGTTGTTAAATGTTGCCGTACAAACGAACAGTAATGTTAGCTAAAATGTATATAATAAATTGGTAAAATATCTTGTCTTACAGTTTTCAATAGCAACTTTTACTGAACATTTTTATGCCTCTGTGCCACAGGCATTATGTTTCTGGGTTGTCTGTCCCATTTTTGTGAATGTGATATCTCAAGAACGACTCAAGAATGAACTGATATGATTTTGGTGGATAAAGGTCAAAGGACAAACGTAACATGTTTTTGGCCATAACTCAAGAATGATTATTCTAATAATGAAAACAAATTACACAAATGTCTGACAGGATGAAATGATGACATTTTATATCCAAAAGGTCAAAGATCATCTTCACTGTGACATCATAATGTTATCCAAAAACTCTTTTCTGGCCATTATTTAATGTCAGATCTCAGGAACAGATGGAGAGACACCTGGTCAGATACTGAATTGGTGACTCTAATCTTGAAACTGTGCTGATTGTATAGATCTTCTGTGTGTGAAGCATCCATGTTTTCACTGACATGAATCTATGCTGTGAGAGAAACTTGACTGGTTCATGGAGGCATACAACCACGAGGTGGTAACTCTCTTTTTCGGTAACAAAAAACCCCATCCTGATTTATATCCTTATTTTAGTTGAAAGACAGAGCAGGTCTGACTCTCTGAGACAAATGAAAAAAGTTTGACTGTCACAACTAAAAGCAAAATGTTTTTAAGATTGTGAGCAAAGTTTTCACTCAAACCTGTGGATACAACATTGATTTCATTCAGCTTCCTGTTCTTGTTTGCTGTCAAAACTTAAATCTCTCCCTGTATGCTCTGATAATCTGGAGCCACCCATCAGCCTCCACAGATGACACCACATGTTGGCTCCCTATTGCTAATAGCTAAGCCAACATGTCATGTGTTGTGCAGGAGTTACATTAACTTTGACGAGTCATAATCCAATCAAGAGAGAAGGAGAGTGAAGTAAAGATAATATTTAATACAGAATATGAGTGAACAGATTAACAGGTGATTTGTGCTGATTAAGATTTAACAGAAGTCTTTGGCGCTTGGACACCTGAGGGAGATTTTTTGCGATCGAGGGACATCTAAGCGGCAGCAAGACAAATCCCTCCATGGAGTCTAGACACTGGTGGATGATGACTCTGAGGTTGATGGCTGATGGGGCGTATGAGGCTGATGAATCTGTAAAGACTAGGTGGTGATTGGGAGGTGGAGAATGTGCACGATGGCAACAAGAAATACCTACGACAGAGAAAGAACCATATTTAAAATGAAGAGCAGGACGATGATAGGCTGACAGAGAAGGTGTGTCGTTGTGTTATTGGTTGATTGTGAATCAGCTGGGGACTTAGAAGTCTATACCCAGACACTGACACCTCGAGACAGTGAGTGAGCATACGAGTGAATGGCAGGGTGAGAAAGAAAGTTAGTGCCTGAACATGAACAGTATTGTCTTCCTGACTGAACTTTCGTTAGAGCTTTATTAAGCTGAAGTGGAGACACAAAGTTATTGCACATGCACAATATTAATATTGTGTATTTTAGTGTGTTATAAAGTTATCAGCTGCAATTTTTTTGCCCGGATAGTTCATTTATTTCCATCAAACTGTTGCCAGCCTCCCCCTATCTCCGCTGAATGTCGACACAGACCCGTCATGTGTGACTCCTGATGAAGTGCTTTAAAGTTTGGTGCTCATTTAGTGACCTGAAATATGAACTGTTTGGCCTACAGTAGCAGCACACAGAAGGAACTGCAGCCAGATTCACTGGGTTCACATGTATATCTTCCAACATGGCTGCCAGAGGAGTGCAGGATGACTTCTGCGAGCCTCTATTCCCACTGGATCCTTGCCTGTATCTGCTCCTGACCCTGTAAGATATATCTGGGATAAATTCCTCCACCGTTCACAGAGCAACATGACATGTGTTTTTATGATTCTCCTGTCTCACTGCTGGGGAGTCATTTTGGATAAAGAGTGTCAGCGAAATGCCTGAAATGTAAAATGAGAGAACAGATTGTATCAGAGCCAACGATCAGAGCGTCACAAATCATCTCTGAGAGGCGTTTAGGTGCCGCTTGTTCAGTAGGAAGCTGGTGTGTTTGTGTCGGGTGATGTTGATACAGAGAGAGTTCATTCTGCAGAGATATATGACAGCAGCAGAGGTTGAGCTAGACTTTTTTGTCACCGGTCATTTTGACTGAGAGGGTCATAAAAATCCGGTCATAATATATTTTTACCAGCCATTTTAATTTGTGTTTTTAAATGATAATAAAGATATTCAAAGACATTTCGTTTTCATTCGTTCGTTTTTAAGAAATTCAACAAGCACATTACAAAGTGTGCATTAAGGACATGAACGAAAAGATTAACAGACATCCACACCCGTGCCATTAGGCTTCTTATGTCAACAACACTGCAGTGTGAAAATGGCAGCCACTTAAACCACTGACTGTGCATAATATATTAACGAAGCAATTTAACAAAATTAAACAATTACAAATAAAATCTGAACAAAAAATTGCAAGAAATCAGCTGACTTGAACATAGTTCACCTGCGGCCTGAAGTCTTACGCCTTCCTCCTCTTGCGCATGGACTGGAACTCTGTGCCAGCTTGTGCGTAATCAAACGCATCAAGGGAGGTTGCTGTGGAAGCGATTGTCATTAAGTTTTGTACTTTTGCCTCAGACAGACGACTTCTCGTGGCTGTTTTGATGTTGTTCTGAAGGCTAAATCCGTGCTCTGCTGCCACACTGGAAACTGGAATTACCAGCGCCACTTCAGCCACAATTTTAAAGTCGGGGAACATTTCTCCCAGAGAAGTTATCAGAAGTCGGCAAGACTCTCTGAATGAGGGGTTTCCTGATCCTGCAAGCACTCGCTTCACCGGGAGGAAATTCCGCAGCATGCGCTTCTTCTGCACCAGTGGGTCAGCTACACCGGTCTTCCAGACTATCCAGAGTCATGTTCATGACAGGTGAGATGGAGGAGATGTTTACATCTTCTTTTTGGAAGGTGAGGTTCATGCAGTTCACCATGGCCAAAACGTCAGTCAGCAAGTGAGTCAAAGCAGGGAACATGTATGTTTGAAGGTGCTTTCTGATTCCCTTAGCTATAGGGCACTTTTTTGCAGTTTCCTCCTCCTCCAACTCCAACACCAGAGCAGCCCAGTTGGCACGTATGCCCTTAACCTCTCCAGCGACAGCCAGCGACAGCCAGCGTGCAGCCGATGGTTGTTTTAGGCTCAGCATGTCTTGTTCCCCCATTTCTTTTTGAAGTTCATTTAGTCAGTATGTTTGAATGGGGGAATTCTTGTAGTATGTGTATATATTATTAACAGTGGTGACATATGTGCTTACTCGACGCACAGCAGTGGAGGCATCTCACGCAGCGAGCGCTGTCCTGTGCGCACCGCAGTGAATGTTTACAAGGAAGGGAGAGTCATTCTGACGCAACAGCTGTGCAACTCCGGCCTTTCGACCCACCATCACACGCGCTCCATCACTTCCAAGTCCAACAACCCGAGCCATAGCGACCCCACGGCCCGATAGCACCTCTTTTATTCTTGCTGTGATGCATTCAGCAGTGCCAGAGGGTACTGCGTAATTGCCGATGAATGCAGTTTCAGGCTCCCCTTTGTGTTGAAGTGTCAGATATGTGATCAGCATTTTCTCCACCGTGATATTAGTGGTTTCATCAACTATTATTCCCACATATCTGCTGTTGGCGACGCGGTCATCAATAGCGCTGGTTATTGTCTTTGATAACGCCTCCTCCATCTGACTGACTGTCTCATGGTGGGTGTACATGTGTGCACTGTTAAGGTTTGGACAGCCGGCAGACTGTAAGAGGTTTATCAGGTCAGGATACAGGTAGCTCGGGGTGTTTGTTTTAGCCATGTGTAGCACAACCTCAAGTTGTGTTTTTAATGCCTCATTGCAGGCAACCTGTGATTTCTCCACATGTTTAATCATGGCCACACTCTGGTTGAGGACCCTTGAAGCCTCGATGTGGCTGTGGCTACTTTGGTGTTCACGTAATGCTGATTTCTGCATGTTTGTGCACCCTCGGAACAAATCCATTGCTCTTATTGGCTTTTTTTCACATGTCGCAGAACATTTTTCCATCCTCCCTCCTCAGCCACGTGAACTCCTGCTCCCACTGAACTCTGTACTCCCTCCTGACCTCCTTGCTGCCACTTGCTTGCTCTGTAGATGACGAGGGCTGAATAATTGTTTGTTCTTCATCCTCCAATGCATCAGTGCCTCTTTTTTCACCTTTTTTATCACCGTTATTGGGCTTTTGGAAAAAATTTCGGAGACTCAGCTGCCATGACATTTTGCTCAGTGCCCGGCCTGCTTTGATTTTGCTGTGTGAAGCCAACGAGGTGGTCATGCATCAAGACTAGACAATAGCTAATTAATGAGCACATTCCGCCGCCAGGTGGGCAGGGGTGGTTATTGCAACTGGTCAAAATGACCAGCGGCCTTCAGATTTTCTGGTCATTGTTGTAAAAAAACGGTTAATGACCGAGAAAATCCAGTTAACGCGACCCTTGGACAGCAGTAACACAAATACAGAGATATACAGAAGAACACATAGAATCAGAAGAGTTTGGTACATGCTGGTCTGTTTGGCGCCAGCAGTGCGAGTTGGCATTGTATTTGCATTGCAGTGTCTCTTGGTGTAGATGGCTCCATGATGAAGAAGCAAAAGCAAAATCACTCAACACAATATGGCAGGGCGTGAGGGGCCAACTGTCTACAGACCGAGTTCACCACCCTCTCACCAGGTGCTAATCTTTCTGTGTTCTGTTCGTAATCCCACTTCCTTTGCCATGTAAAGTTGGGGTTTCCAGGAGTGTCATGCACTACTGTTACTGCCCCCACACCGCAAACTGTAGCTTACCTGCTAGCCTGTTAAAGCAAACAAGCAATGGACCATCATTTGGATTAACTGATCTCATATTGAAAATCCAAGTGTTAGTTGAACCTCAGATTGAGGAGGAGCAATGTTGTTTTCGTCCCGGACGCGGAACCGTGGACCAGCTCTTTACCCTCGCCAGGGTGCTGGAGGGGGGGTGGGAGTTTGCCCAACCAGTCCACATGTGTTTTGTGGATTTGGAGAAGGCTTACGACTGTGTCCCCAGGGGCATCCTGTGGGGGGGTTCTCTGGGAGTATGGGGTTGGTGGCCCCTGCTAGGGGCCATCCAGTCCCTGTACCGAAAGAGCATGAGTCTGGTTCGCGTGGCCAGCAGTAAGTCGGACCTGTTCCCAGGTTGTCCAGGGTTGGACTCCGCCAGGGCTGCCCTTTGTCACCGGTTCTGTTCATAACCTTCATGGACAGAATTTCTAGGCACAGCCGAGTGGTGGAGGGTGTCAGGTTCGGTGACGGGAGGATCTCGTCCCTGCTTTTTGCGGATGACGTAGTCCTCCTAGCTCCATCGAACAGTGACCTCCAGCTCTTGCTGGGATGGTTTGCAGCCGAGTGTGAAGCGGCTGGGATGAGAATCAGCACCTCCAAGTCTGAGGCCATGGTCCTCAGCCGGAAAAGGGTGGATTGCCCACTCCAGGTTGGGGGGAAGGTCCTGCCTCAGGTGGAGGAGTTTAAGTATCTCGGGGTCATGTTCACGAGTGAGGGTAGGATGGATCGGGAGATTGACAGGCGGATTGGGGCGGCGTCAGCAGTGATGCAGGTGCTTAACCGGTCCGTTGTGGTGAAGAGGGAACTTAGCCAGAAAGCTAAGCTCTTGATATACCGGTCAATCTACGTCCCAACCCTCACCTATGGTCACGAGCTCTGGGTAGTGACCGAAAGAACGAGATCGCTAGTACAAGCGGCCGAAATGAGTTTCCTCCGCAGGGTGGCTGGGCTCAGCCTTAGAGATAGGGTGAGGAGCTCGGACATCCGGGAGGGACTCGGAGTAGAGCCGCTGCTCCCCCACATTGAGAGGAGCCAGTTGAGGTGGTTCGGGCATCTGGTAAGGATGCCTCCCGGACGCCTCCCCTGGGAGGTATTCTGGGCATGTCCAACCGGGAGGAGACCTCGGGGCTGCCCCAGGACACGCTGGAGGGATTACGTCGCCCGGCTGGCCTGGGAACGCCTCAGGGTTTCCTCGGAAGAGCTGACGAAAGTGGCTGGGGAGAGGACTGTCTGGGCTTCTCTGCTGAGGCTACTGCCCCCGCGACCCGGACCCGGATAAGCAGAGGACGACAAGTATGAGTGTTACTGTCACAGTAACATATTTTTTAAGCTTAAAAACAGCAAGTAAAGGATTATAAAGCTGTAGAAGCTGAGCAAAGTAATCACACTTCTGCTCTAAAATTTTGAGTTTGAAATGCATGAAGAGATATCCTGACTTACACTCTATCTTACATTTCCCATAATGCAGAAACCAGAATCAGAAATACTTTAATTGCCAAGTAGCTTTGCACATACAAGGAGTTTGTCTTGTGATAGGGCTGTCAAGTTTTGTACAGATTCTTGCAAAATAATAACAGGGGATGTGCAAAAAAATGACAATAGTAGCATCTTTTGGTTAGACCCTTCCTACCTGAAATGCACTCACATCTTTCGAACTCCAGAACTTGTAACGCAGACTGAGTTACATATCTTATAATCCCCAGCTGAAGCTAACATCTTCAGACTTTAGACTTATTTGCAGAGATATTTTATTTTTTCAAGCTGAGTTGTTCTAATCATCAAAAGGATGTTAATCTCCTGTCTAACAGTCAGATTTGGACACAGCAGAAACATTTTTAAATGTTAACAATAATGTGAACTTCACTGAGACTTTATTATGACCACAGTGTGAAGCCACAGAGACGCTCTCAGCTCAGTGTTTCCCTCCTGAGGCTGAGCTGAGCACTGCAGCTTGTTTCCTGAGTCGTCTGGCATGTTGGTAAATGTGTCCACTAATTCTCAGTAAGACCATGGACATGCTGGGAATGCACACACACACACACACACACTGCAGGCTTCACTCTGGGTTTATCTGTCTTAGACATGGGGAGAAAATGTTGTGTCCGAGTTTAAATTTAAAGAATCCTGTCTGAGCTGAGACACCTGAACGTCTCATCACTCTGGCACCTGACCTTTGATTCAGATGTCAGACATTTTTAGTGTCCTTAGACATGGATCAATAAATCATGATGTAACATTTACTCAAGTACTGCACTTTATGTTTTCTACATTTTAAGTTTGTGCTTCTTGATATTTCTGTGACCGCTGTGTTAAATGACCATATGATACTGTGTCACATCGATCAGAATTGAATCGAATTGAAATTATATTGTGGCCGACTTTGTGATACCAGCAAATATCATGTGGTGAAACTAGTGACTTGTTTTTGCAGTATTTGCGTACCACAGTGAGAATCTCACCTCTCAGGTACGTTGTTCTCTGCAGTCTGCTGAGTTACAGCCAACAGTAACTTTTCTACCTCATGATTTAGAGCCTCTCATCGCAGCTTCTTTTCATCTTAACAGCCCGTATGATCATTTTTACCACGGACATCCACAGAGCCAGAAATACAATGATGCGTGACTGGAACTGAAGCGCTTTAACCAGACAGGTTTTTCATAAATTTATATTCGCTTTCAGTACCTGCAGTGACATTCAGAGGCGTGAAGTGACACAGGGAGAAAGTCCTCCTGTGTCTCCATTTCACTTGCCTATTGTGAATTAAAGCTCACAGGAAGATTAGTGCTGTGACTGGTAGCCTCTGAGTGAATTTAACCAAGTCAAGTCAGATTTATCCATTATCCATCTATCTTTCTTCAGACCCTGGACTCAGACTGATCTGTCTTTCAGGATGGACAGAAAAGCAACAGGTGTCACAGTTGCTGAGCTAACAGTCGCACCAGAAGTATAATGTAGAGAAGAAGGAATACGCTGTACGACTATTTAAAGAGTTCGATCTAGACTTGCTTTATACAGAAAGCATCTCAAGCGTTGCTATGATTTGGAGCTGTGTAAAGAAAATTGACTTTACTTAACTTGACGAGGGGCTTCTCTCTGAAGGGTCAATGGGTCAAATCATCTGTCAGTGAACCCTTCGTTGACTTTTTTTTTAAAGATATTTTTATGGGCATTTTTTGCCTTTAATTGATAGGATAGTGAAGTGTGAAAGGGGGAGAGAGAGAGGGAGAGACATGCAGCAAAGGGCTACAGGCTGGAGTCGAACCCAGGCCGCTGCGGTGAGAGTCTTGTACATGGGGCGCCTGCTCTACCACTAAGCCACCGACACCCTGAACCCTTTGTCGACTTGATGTCCTTCAAGTCGCAGCGTCACTTTTTTATGGTATCAGTCAGTGTGCGTTACAATATAGTGTTAACTATACATTAATTGTTTGTAGCGGCCCGCCACGACAACAACACTGACTGCTACATAGTGATGTATTTATGCCTCAGCGCCAGCAGTAGCCGTGGCTGGAAGCACTTTAATTTCAGGTTACCCGTCCGTAAATCCGAATGTCCATATGGACGTACGTCTTATTCTCCTGAACACGTTATCTCAGAACAACCTTGAGGAAATTTCTTCAATTTTGGCACAAAGATCCACTTGGACTCAAGGATGTTAAATTTTGGTGGTCAAAGGTTAGGGGCACTGTGACCGTGCATCTGTCTAATACTCAAAGTATCTCAAGAAGGCCTTGAGGGAATTTTGTCAGATGTGGCACAAACGTTCACTTGGACTCAGGGATGAACTATTAGAATTTTTTTTGTTAAAGGTCAAAGGTCACTGTGACCTTACAAAAGAATGTTTTTGGCCATAACTCAAGAATTCATATGCTAATTATGACAAAATTTCACACAAATGTCAAATGATGGCATCTTAAGGTCAGTTTTACTGTGACATCATAACGTTCTGTAAAAACACTTTTCTGGTCATTACTCAACGTCATATCTCAGGAACAGAAGGGCAGATATTTAGTTAGATACTGAATTGTTGACGCTAATTGTGTCAAAAAACATTGAAACTGTGCTGTTTGTATAGATCTGCTGGGTTGAAGATGTGTGTGAAGGACAGCAACTCAAGAGACAAAATATTGAGAGTGCAGGATTTAAGGAGCTAAAGCAAACTCTGTAAACAAAGTAAAATAAAATAGTGGTATCTTGGTATTAAGCAGCCAAATCCGATTCAAATAAAAAAACTGATGCGGGTACAGCCTTACACTGTACCACCAGTGACTGCTAGTGCTCTAAAAAGGACTGGTTTGTGTGGAAAACTGTTTTTATCATGGTAATGTTTTAGCTAACCTTTACCTATGGTCTTGAGCTTTGAGTAGTGACCAATAGATTGAGACTGTGGATACAAGTAACTGAAATGAGTTCCCTCTGTGGGGAAAATTACTCTGAGTGTCTCTCCTTTCTGATCTTTGATACAAAACAACATCATGTGGTGTTTTCAGCTAACTGGACCAGTCCTGCTTTGGGTAGTGGGCTGTGTCTTTATCTATGCTGAGAGTCTTTACTGTATTTTGGTGTCATTTAGGGACACACTGCTCTGCTGCTCCTCTGCTCTAAGTGTTGGACTTTTACACACACACTACAGATGTGTTTTGGATGAACAGTGCTGCCAAACTGACCGTCTTGAGCACTCCTAGCTTTGCCAAACTGTTTGTTGTACGGGTCATCAGCTGGTTTGCGAAAGTTATAACACATAGGCCTTGTAGACTGAACCAAAATGGCAAACTCTTTATCGTCAACTGCAGTTTCGAGCATGTGAAACGTGTGGAGGATCAAAATTCCATCCTTCCATCCATGTGCTTGCCTATTTTAATTTAGTATTTATTTACTCGTCTACCTGTTTCTTGTTTTTGTTTTGTTTTCACTGTTTACATGTTCGAAATAAAGACAATCAATCAATCAATCAATCAATCAGTGCATCACAGCTCCACTCCTTCCATTCTGCCCATAAAAACATGCTTGATCTGTGGACTTTTTTATATCTACCAGTTCCCTTGGTCGATGAGTCAAAAAGTTAATTTCGGACACTGGCCAGCAGCAGCCCACATGTGGTCCACTGTGGACAGAACACAGATTTCTACCTGATCGACCAGTGAAGCTCATTCTTTGAGTTTGAACTATTGAAATATGTGATAAATGGAAAATTTCATCATTTAATTGAATTGGATATAACTTATTTTTATCAAGTCACATTCTAACTTATTACACACCATACGACCTCATCAACCCCAACATGTTGTAACACATGCATAGACACACACACACACACACACACACACACACACACTGCTCTCTCTGCTATAAAACCTCTGGCAGCCTCCACCTGCCCTTCTCAACTACACATCATGCTGCCATCACTGGCATGCGTATGTTTATACTGTGTGTGTGTGTGTGTGTGTGTGTGTGTGTGTGAGGTTCAGGAGTCCATCTTGTTTTTTCATTTGCCGTGCTCCGTGACATTTGTTCCTGCAGCTGAACATGTGCAGGACAATTTCTCGATTCTTCCAGCAGTGGACAGCTGCGGCGTGAATTACACTAAAGCTGCTGCTTTGGGGGGATTAGGCTAGTGCACTCTGTGTGTGTGTGTGTGTGTGTGTGTGTGTGTCTCCTGGGACATGTTAACCCTGTGCAGTCAGAGGTCCTCCAGGTCCTGGACCAGGATCTGGACTTTTACTGTCTCTCTAACTCGCTGGACTTTACTTTCATCTTTTTACCAAACTGATTAGACGAGACTTGCCAGACAAGAAGATATGTACATTAACTTCCATTTAGAGAGATAAAAGTTCATTTTCATAATTTCGTGTTTTACAAATTGTCAACCTAGAAGGGCCAGTTCATCATGAGTTCATTATGTTCGAATAAACTTTCTCCAAAGTCTCTCACTTAAACTTAATCTCTAAAAAGTTAACCAACAGCTGTTCATAGAAAATCATATTTGTCGTAGAATGAAATGCACATATTTGTGTTTTTGTAGTATTAAACCAAATGAATGACTGCAGGAGTGAGATATGATTAAAGTCGGGTGCTCCAGTAGACTGAGTGGAGTCCTGCTGTGAGCGGTCCAGCGGCCAGCAGCTCTTTACTCTGCTGCCTTTTAGTGACTAACGATTGAAGCTAGCTGCTAACAGCCACCGCTTCAACTAACAAACTCCACAAATCCATTCAACAGCTCCACCATCCACAGTCAGACACACACAGCTGATTATTTACTGCTGAATTACAGCTCACAACTCGCACCAGCGGCTGACGCTGCTCCGGTGTGAGTGTTTTTGCTGGCCAGCAAAAGTGTACCAGCTTGTTGCTCATTAAACATTTGCACGATAATTGCAAGCACGGCCGCTCTTGCCTTTCAGTGCCCGATAGTCCACCACTAACATTTTCGGCACGCCTCGTCTCATCAACGAAAATTAAACATAGAAGTGTCCACGCTCAGCAGTCAGACAGGAGTCAGGTTAATTTCCAGGGCTGGTACCTGCGGTTATTCCACAGGCTAGTTAATAACATGTCGGGCAGGAAATCCAAAGTGTGGGATCATTTTGAGAAGGTGAAGGACGAACCCAAGGTGATATGTAAACTCATCTTCATTGGTCGACTACAAACATGACGTATCATCTGAAACATGGAAGTAGCTACATGCCCATTAGCCCACAGCGTCATTAACAGGCGGCTCGCTCAGTGTGTGACGTGCACTTGGAGATAAAATATAGGCCTATATTAATGAAGGTTCATTAGTATGGTTTGTATTTCTCTGTAATGTAGCACAGTGTTAACAATGTTACTGATACTATTCTTTCTCACACCTTCAACTCAAACCACCAAAATATATCATTTAATCATTACATTCATATCAGAAACATGCAGGAGACTAGTCCACTGATGGACCCTGATGAGGACTGTTGGTCCACTGATGGACCCTGATGAGGACTGTTGGTCCACTGATGGACCCTGATGAGGACTGCTGGTCCACTGATGGACCCTGATGAGGACTGTTGGTCCACTGATGGACCCTGATGAGGACTGCTGGTCCACTGATGGACCCTGATGAGGACTGCTGATCCACTGATGGACCCTGATGAGGACTGCTGGTCCACCGATGGACCCTGATGAGGACTGCTGGTCCACCGATGGACCCTGATGAGGACTGCTGGTCCACCGATGGACCCTGATGAGGACTGCTGGTCCACTAATGGACCCTGATGAGGACTGTCGGTCCACTGATGGACCCTGATGAGGACTGTCGGTCCACCGATGGACCCTGATGATATAATCTTAGTCTTCATATTATATGATATTGATATTGTTATAGTAGTGATATTGAAGCTTATAATGATCCTAGACTGAGGAGCACGTGGCTCCATGTCACAATGGGAGACACAAAAACAAAAGTCTTTAACTGTAGTCAAACTGGAGACATTTCATTTGCAGAGTGTGAAAATCAGACCACTAAGACATAAGTGAACCTCAGACAAACCTGTCTGAGCAGGCAGATTTTATGTTGTTTATCCTGAAAACAACAACAATATGACAGAAACACAGTCACTTAAACACAGTTCAGATATTTAAACTGTCAGCTTCTGGACTGCTGTCTTGACTTAAACTGTTAAGTCTGAAATATTAAACTGAACTCAGTCATGAGAGCATCATAAAGAAAATCATTTTCTGCCTGTTTAATGTTGTACATTTTTAGTCTTTAGTGCCGCTGCAGTGACTTTACTTCCTCTTTAGGATTAATGTTTGACCCTCGGACAAATCACGGATAATATCACAAGTGTACTGAGAGATGTTGGAGTAACTTGGCCGCCTGCTGGCTGAGTGTTTTGGGGGTTAATGTGCAGGTCTGTGGATGAGCACTTTGAAGTATGGCCTTTCAGCAGCAGCAGCGGGCGCCCGCTGAGCTCAGGATTCATTTTGGTTAGACCTTCCCCGTGAATCATTTTTTACCACAGAGAATATATTGATTTCCACAGGAAGACGCTTAAAACCCCTGAAAATTGGTGCTGGGTAACAGGACACCGTGCAGCAGAGAGGGGATTTCTGCCGCTCTGAGAGCCTCTTGTGTGTTAATCGTTGGCTCAATCTGCAGAATCTGAGCGTTGTGCCAAGTTGGAATCCTTTTATTGATAGTTTGAAGAGGCAGAGCGGGAGGCCGAGGCCGTGCCAGAGGTTTAAAGTTCGATTTGGTCCGGAGCTGCGTTTGTTCTGCTGGAAATGACCTCTGACCTCTGAGGGGAAAGGTCAAGGTTGACTCAACTTTGTGCTGTGTCTGTTTGTGCTCATTTACGAACATTTTTACCAGCTCTTTCCTGACAGAGACAAAACTTTGTTGCTGTTGGAAGGAGGAGGATGCAAGGAGGTGTGTTGAGCAAGGCACTAACAATACCAGGGTTAGGGGTTCAGTTCCTTTGATAACATTATTCTGTACAATGGGACAACATCTGGACTAGTGGAGCTTTAATTAGATTGTCACTGTGTCAGATTATTTAATCACAGAGTCATGAATTCTCACAGTGACTGCACAGTTTCTTGTGTCTGTTTCACAAAAGCAACAAATTCACTTCTGATTTAATACAGTGATGATCACATTTGGTATGTTCGGAATAAATAATGATGGCTAACAACTCTTGTTGAGCACAGGCAATGACAACCAGAGCTAGATGGATGAATCACCTGGGCTGATATGTCAGCTGAATTTAGTTGATTGCAGACGGATCATATTGGTGTATATTTATTTATTTAATTTAACCTTTATTTAACCAGGAAGGGTCCCATTGAGTTACAGTAACTCTTCTTCCAGGGAGTCGTGGCCAAGACTGGCGGCAAAAGTTACAAGTACACAAAAGACAAGACAATGGACACATACTAAACATACTAGAACACAAAGTCAGTGAGAACACATTACACTCAGTAAGACACATAAGATAAAACAGACATACTATTGAAAGGCACCAAGTTAGAAGCAGTGACACTGTTCAGTCAGGGTTGATTTTAAAAGGTTTTTAAATATGTTGAAAGGTGGAAGTGACTCCAGATTTAAAGTGTTTTGGAGTTCATTCCAGGCGTGTGGTGCATATGAAGCGAAAGCTGCTTTACCGAGTTCTGTTCTTGTTGAAGGAGTGGTTAATAGTATTTTTACTGATGAACATGTGCTGTAAACACAAATGAAATTTCCTTCTAAGGGATAGAGAGGTCCATTGCACCATTTCATACAGAGTGCAATGGTGAGTCCCAGCTGCTGCACCTGTAACAAAACGCGAGGCTGAATGATATAGAACATCTCGTTTTTTTAATAAAGAGGAAGAAGAATGCATATAAATTAGGTCACCATAATCTAACACTGATAAGAATGTGCTCTGCACCAATCTTTTCCTTGCTCAGTATGGAAAGCATCTCTTTAGTCTAAAGTAAAAACTTAACTTAGGTCTGAGTTTTTTTTTAAAGGCTCTCAATATGGACCCCAAAGGATAATTTGTCATCCAGCCAAATACCTAGGTATTTGTAGGAGGTCACCCTCTCTATTGGAGTACCATTTTGTGTTAAAATCTCATAATCAGGAGGAGAACGTGAGCGTGTGAAAACCATGGATTTTGTTTTTTTAGCATTTAATACCAACTTTTAACCTACAAGGGATTTTTGTACCTGATTAAAGGCAGACTGTAAGTAGTTCATTGCCTCTTGCAATGATGTAGCAGAGGTGTACAATATTGTGTCATCTGCATAAAGATGAGCTTTTGTTGGATCTAAATCCATACCTAAATCATTTATATAAATAGAAAATAAAATAGGACCCAAAACTGATCCTTGGGGGACACCCATTTTTACTGCTAGTAAGGAAGAGGTACAGTTATCTATAGCCACACACTGAGTTCTACCACTGAAGTAATTAGAAAACCAATTTAACACAGTGCTACTGAAACCTGTGGTTTGTAGTCTTTGCAGAAGAAGATGATGGTCAACAGTGTGAAATGCTTTAGATAAATCAATGAATAATGCGGCACAGACTTTTTATTATCTAAAGCAGTAATGATATCATTTGTAACACAGGTTACAGCCGTTATTGTACTGTGCCCTAAAACCAGACTGAGTGGGACTTAAAATACAGTTGTCAGCTAAAAATTTTTGTAGTCGCTCATTTATAAGAGACTCATACTATATGTCGGCTGATGGCAGAAATTGCAGGAGAGATATAACAAACAAAGACGCTGCCTGCAGTCGAAATAGGTGATGTGTTTTATGTTTCAAAACCAGCCACTGGCAATTTGACCAGCTGAGTTTCAAATGACACCATCAGCTGTCTTTATCTCCAAGTGCACGTCACACACTGAGCGAGCCGCCTGTTAATGACGCTGTGGGCTAATGGGCATGTAGCTACTTCCATGTTTCAGATGATACGTCATGTTTGTAGTCGACCAATGAAGATGAGTTTACATATCACCTTGGGTTCGTCCTTCACCTTCTCAAAATGATCCCACACTTTGGATTTCCTGCCCGACATGTTATTAACTAGCCTGTGGAATAACCGCAGGTACCAGCCCTGGAGATTAACCTGACTCCTGTCTGACTGCTGAGCGTGGACACTTCCTGTGTCTGTCCTTTCACATTAAATTCCCACATGGTCCAGTCATATAGGGTTGGATTTATTTTGACAAGGCGCAGCTCCTGATAGAGTTTAACTTTTTTATTTTCCTGTGACTAAATGACCAACGAAATCTTGCCGACTAATGACCTTTCTGGTCGACTAACATTTCGTCGGCCTTAGGGGGGCAGCCCTAGAGATATAACAGTGACACAATTATTCAGACTCTTTGCTGTGATTTAAAATTGATCTTGGGTTTCTTCCATTTCTCGTGGTCATCTCCGAGATGTTTCTGTGCATTAATTGGAGTCCATCTGTGGGCAGTACAATTGATTGCACATGATTTGAAGAGGTGCACACCTGTCTGTATGAGCTCTCTCAGCAGACCAGAAACCTCCTGTTAATCCTTTATGATATTTATCATATGAGAAAGAAGTGAGTGTAAAGCAGAGTTTCTGTGGAATAAAACTACTGTGAGTGATATATCAGACCTGCCTGTGTGCCAAATATTAAACATTGTTTTAGAACCGTTCAGTTTCTGGTTTTAACATTTAGAAAGTGACGAAGACAAGAAACATTCTAACAGTGAAACTGAATCATCGTCTCTGAGTGCTGCCCTGAGTAACTGACCTCTGATTCAGTTTGGAAGAATCTGAGTTCAACCTGCTGTAAAAACACACACAGTGGATGGCGAGCAACATGTGGTCAGAGACTTAAACCTCTTCACTGTTCAAAGCCACAGAGCTTTATTTCATTTGTGTTAGTTGATGAACAAAAACACACAAACCACACACATGATGTTCTCTCCTTCCTCTTAAACCTCCACACTCGTTTGGTTTCCATTAAAGTGAAACCACCACAGAAGAAGACCCTTTTACCATCTTAAGTGAAGATGTAAAGACAGTATGTGACCCAACTGTAACACAACACGACCCTCTACTTCATTTAACAGGCGAATGAAACTGCATCTGGGGGTCGATCAGCAGTGAAGCTCTTTGTTTTCGTGCCGATTTGTTTATCGCAGACTCGCTTCAGAAGTGGAAAACCATCTGTGTGTGTGTTTGTACGTGTGTGTGAGGTGTTGTTTTCATGGAGTGGCACGCTGCCCGAAGGTAACAGGCTCTTTAATGAGATGTTTTTACGCGCAAGGCAAGTGGCAGCATCACAGGCCGCCACGAGGACGAGTTTACGAGTGACCACACAGGGAGGCGGTGGGCGAGCAGCCTCGGTTTGATGGAGGGCCCCTGATCTTTACAGCCTCTGAAACACAGAGAGGTGAGGTGGATATAAAGATCAGGTAGACTGGGTGAAGAGGTGTTGGCGTCGCTGAGATGATGTTTAAGATTTAACAGACGAACAACTGCTGCAGTTACGGGTGTTAAGATTCATCAGATCTTCAGCTGGGACGACCTCTCCTGATCGGGCAGGACGAGCCCCAACAAGTCCCCAAATCCAATCTAGTCTTCCAAAAACACTGTATGATTGTTTTTATGTTGTGATTAAGTTTAAGCAACCAGAGATGGAAAGATCCAGCAAACAGAAGACCTTTCCGATCAAACAGAAGTGATTTCTGTCTGACAGAGAGCGTCCTTGGGTTGTTACCCTTGTTTGACTGAATCCGACAATTAACCCCTAGGGTCAGAGCTTTTCTGCATTATTTATTCTGTGATGGCTTTTCCAACAATTCTGCACGACCTTGCAATTTTGTCCAATCACCGCAACTTAACCACAAATTGGACGTTTTAAAACTGGTAAAATCTCATTTGATTTTAGAGCTGAGTGCAGGACATCAGCCCCGCTCTCTTTCTGTTTATTATGAGACTACTGCTGCGGGACCGAAGCTCTGTGTCTGTAAGGCATACAGTGACAGGGCTAACTGTTAGCATCACACAGCTAACATTACCCAACTGTTCTAAGAGGTTTACCAACATCCATCCATCCATCCATTTCTATCCGCTTATCTGGGACCGGGTTGTCGGGGCAGCAGGCCAAGCAAAGCACCCCAGACGTCCCTCTCCCCAGCAACACTTTCCAGCGCCTCCCAAGGTGTTCTGAAGCCAGATGAGGTGTGTAATCCCTCCAGTGTGTTCTGGGTCTGCCCCGAGGCCTCCTACCAGTGGGATGTGCCTGACCCCTTTCCACGTGAAGGAGCAGCGGCTCTACACCGAGCTCCCTCTGAGCTAAGGGAGGAGCTCAGACCTTCAGACCTTCAGAAATAGTATCTCTAAGGCTGAGCCCAGACACCCCACGGAGGAAACTCATTTCGGCCACTTGTATCCACGATCTCATTCCTTTGGTCACTACACAGAGCTCATGACCATAGGTGAGGGTTGGAGCATAGATGGACTAGTAACTTGAAAGCTTCGCCATCCGTCCCAGCTCCCTCTTTACCACGATGGTCTGGTGCGGTGCCGGCATCACTGCAGAAGCTGCACCAAACCGCTGACCCATCTCAGGAGTTGAGCTGTTTCAGTGTCGGTGTGGGATTAACGGCTCAGTGTCAGATGTTTACCACTGCTGTGCGGCTTCCGAATCTGAGACAGCTTTACAACCACTTTTGTAATTTGCACTTGCCCCCTTGCATCGCAGGTTTTTTTTTGAAAAACTGCTGTGAAATCAGACATTTCAGGCCACAACAATCCCAAATACAGCCCGCAAAATCCTGGAGGGACTGATCAGGCCTACATGTTGTTCTGTCAGCGGTGATCCTCCCTTTGCAACACCAGTTTATTCAGTTATTGTCACCATTGTAAAATTAATATTTGCACTAGCAACTTTAGCAAGCCTAGTTTGTTTTATTGAAACTCATCAGATTTTGTTGACCACTGTCAATGGTTGGCTGTCTTCTTTCTTCCTGTCGCAGTAATATTTTCATATCTCTTCATTATTTCATCTACAGTTCATATCACAGCAGGATTTCTCACTGATTTTACACGTGACTTCTTGCTCAATGTTAGTGTATGGTTTCAAATTTTTTGTTGTTGCTTTTTGATATAAAATCAATGCCCACATGGACCAGAATGAATATGCGCTGATGTCCAGTTCAACCTGAGGAACTGTCATGACTTCTTTCAAGCGAAAATCAAGGATCCTCTTAAGGAAGATTTGTGTGTATCATACCTGACTGAGACAAAACTAAAGTTTAAACGTTTTGTCTTCTTGCTGCCCCTTTGAATCAGATCCACCATGTTTTCAGGGTGAACTGATTTTCTGCAGAGTGTCTCTGAGCAGCCGAGGCAGCAGCAGCAGTAGTGAAGTGAAGTGACAGCTGCAGGTGGCTTCAGAGAGGACAAGAGGCAGAACAGCAACTGTTGGCCCAACGCCGGCAGATAAATAATAAACCAACTGTGAGCTGAGCGCTGGAACAACAGAGAACAAGAAGTGATGCAGCGTGAGGAGGAGGGCGGCAGTTTAAACCTCTGCACTTGCGGCTTGGCACACATCGATTAGGCCTGGAGTTTTAATTAAACAGATGTCACTATGAATATTTCAACTTTTGAGCTACACGATATGGAAGGGAGTGATGTAATATGTGGAGGGGTCAGCCACGTGCAAAAGGCTAATGACCACAGTGACACTACACTGCTGGAGAAATCCTGCATGTAGAGAGACTTTGTTCCAGTCTTTCTTCTCCTTCAGTCACTTTGTTCTATAAAGTTGTTTTTAGTTTTTATTGAGCTTTTGTGCTGGAAAATCCAATCTTAATAATGTCACACAGAAACAACGAAAGATCACAATGCATTTTGGGTAAAATGTTGGAGGAGCTATTTCAGATGCCCTTGGCTATGGAGAAGTCGTCTCATTCAGGGCGCCCTATAAACTGCTCTGGCCTGTCTACTGTTGCTGCTTCCTCTGCAAGACGCTTTGCAACCCATCTCCTCCCCAGCTCCTCCTTTTCAGGTTGTGTCTGACTTACCAATGTCACAATTGTTTGTTAGCGACATTTACTCTGTTCTGTATCTGGGGGGTCTTTGTACTGCTCTTCTGGCCCCAGGCTTTCCATGTATGTGTGTGGAAGGGCAGAGAGGTGTGCTTTCTCTGCCTTAGGCTTTCAGTGTTGGCCTGATGAAGGGCAGAGATGCCCCAGAACAGAGCCATACTGCCCAATGTAATACTGCAAATGGAAATAAAGTGGTCCTGATCAAAATCTAAATCATAAGCCTCTTTTATACTGCCTGTTCAAGGCAAAACTTTCATACCATTACTCAGCTCAACGTTCTAACACAGTACAGTCCTGGAATGGGGAGGACAGAGTTGTCTTGCCTTAAAGCTGGCAGTGGAGGTAAAAGTATTGCCAATAGATGTTTGTTCTTACGCATTATGTCTTTGACCCACAACCATGAGATTTATCTCGCCAGATCTAGCAGCAGTTAGCAGCTAACTCAAACTCAAAAGCAGAGCAGCGGCCAAAAGTGTCCATAAACTTGGGAGACAGTGAGGCCCAGGAGCTCCTTTGCCTCCAAGCAGAGGATGAGACCAGCCACCATATAACAGAGATGTTAATGATTGTTATTGTCATGTTATGCCATTGTTATCATTTATAAAGCATTTATAAAGACAATGCTGTTGTGTTACACGTGACGCCATTATGCCCATTTTGATTCCGCTATGCCATCACGCTGTCTAAAATCACACTGGAGCGGCATGATGCCACCGTTGTTTGGCTCTGTGTAAAAATGTAAAGGTGACGTCCTGATCTTTGTGTAAAATGGGCTAGAGATATGCTCTGAATGTCCTACACGGCTCCTTTAAAGTTTTAAGGATGTGCAGATTATCTATTTTGCACGTAGCTGTCGCAGGTACAGCGTAACCCCTCAACTCAGATGTATAAATAAAGCTTCAGGTTTTACTCCTAAACAACCTTTTATTTGAATCATACAGCAGTTGTGTTGTCTTTTTCTTTTCCAAACTAAAACTTGGTATATTCAGATTTTTATTAGCTGCACACGCCTCAGCGTACTATTTAAGAAAACATGTTAATAATCTGCCAGTTATGGTTAAGTATTAAATTAGTATCCATTATTTTTACAGCGTTGTTGTCAGATAAGCTGCAAACTGATCCTACGCCTTTACGCTGATGATTCTGTATGTGACATTCAGAGCATTAAATAGCAGGTGGCTGTTCTTACTAAAAGTTTAAAGAAGAAAGTAGAAAAATATCTGAACTGTCTTGTCTACAGTTTTATCTTTTCCTGCTCATCTCACTGCGGTTACAGAGATCCTAAAAGTCTCTGCGCTTTAACAAAGTTCATCCTGTAAACTATATGCTGGTTGACGAGTCACCTACTTTGCCACAGAGATTGACAGCTGCTGGTTTTGACGCTCTGACTCAACAACAGATCACGTGTGAGCGGTATAAACGGCTTGACGCTCAAACTGTGACACGTTCCATCTTAAGGGGGCATCAGAGGGTGAAGCAGCTGGGTGACATGCAGCCCAGGGGTGAGGGAGGGGATGAAGGAGGGAGGGGGCCGGCTGTGGGGAGCTCGGGTGGTGTTGTGGTGGTCGTAGGTCCCCCTCCAACCATCTTACCCTCCCCTGCTCCAGATGCCCCACGATGACAGAGGCCCCCGCCATCGGCCGCAGCAGGACACTTGGCAGTGATGTGAGCTGTCGGTTCTCCCCGAGGCCGGAGCGTGCCAGGCGACAGCTGCAGGGCTCAGGGTCTCTACGCATAACAACCCCCCCAAAGAACATCCCCATCAACCCCCCCAAAACCCCTCCATAACCCTCCATCCACGCCAGGCCACGCGGGGCAACGTCCTCCTCAATACGACCATTGTTGTGCTCCGGGTCGGCTAAGCCCTCCATATCAGAGAGATGAAACCCCCCCTCAACACACACACACACACACACACATGCACACACAGCAGTGGTCATGAGTGTGGTGGTGTGTTAACATAAAGCTGAGGATGATGGACTGGACTTTGATAGCTCAGCAGCTGTTTGCCATGTAGAGACGCAGGAGAGAAAAATGCTGCAGAAGAAGAAAATACTTTCACATTAAAGTACAAATCTTCATACTGGTGGTACAGTGATGAACCTTTATTCAAGTCATCAGCTTTTGTGCAGTCTTTGGTTTCAGTTCAGTTAATAGACTTAATTTGCAGACACTCAAAACCTGCTTCAGAAGCATAATCAGTGAACATGAAGCTGCCTTCAGTCTTCTGTTACAGTATCAACAGGTCGTGATGCAGCTGCCTGCAGAGAGCTTAAAGTGTATTTCAACATCTAAACTAAACTCAAAAGGTTGGTTGTTGAACAACTGTAACTCATGAGCTAACTGCTAACACACTACTCAGTCAAGAACATACATGAGCCAGTCAGTCACAGAAGCTCTACTAGCTGGGCAACAAGTTAAAACGGTTCCTTCAAGAGACGTTTTTACACCATTAAGACCCTGATCACACAGAGAGACTTTAAGCAGCTGGAGGTGCCTTTCTCCAACTGTTTAATGAGAATGAAGCTTTTTGCTTGTGTTTTTTGTGTTGCGACACGTCTCACATTTCTGCGCTCTAGGTGCCTGGCGTTTTTGCTTGAGCACTCTGAACTCCTCAAGTTGATAACCAGTTGGTAAACAATGGAGGAGAAACTGGTGGTAGTGGTTGCTGGATACCCAGAGCTATACGGCCTGATGATAGACAGCAGGTTGTCAAACTGCCCCTGAGTCATCCTAAAATCTGCCTGTAAACGTCCATGATGGAGGAGAAGCTCCTGGACCAACTGGTGGTACTCCCCATGATCCAGCCTCTTTTTTAGGGTCTCATGTACCCACACAGATCTCTGTTTATCTGCTGACAGCCTCTCACCCTCAACCAGAGCTACAGACAGCACCCTCTGCCTCAACATGGCAGCAACTACATACTGATTACTGTGACACAACTAAAATAAATGTATTAAACAGTAGATTGATGACACAGGAAGGTTAGAGTAAGGACACACACCTGTCTGCTTCCTCTTCTGTGCAACAGTTTATTCTTTAACAGAGGAGGTTATTTCAAACTGGATTGTGACGCAGTGATAGATTCTTGTCTTTGGATTCTCCGGTTTTACATGCCATCGCATTGGGCGCTGTGCTGAGGTGACCCATCGTTCTGGCATCTATTTCCACCTGATGCAGGTGCCTGCATATGTGTGCAGGGCCGCCCATAAAGGGGGAAAAAGGTAAAGGGTTTTTGGAGCCCAGCAGCTGGAAGGGGGCCCATGGAGGCCAGCAGTGGTCACGTTCATCCTAAATATAAGCAATAAAAACCATGTTTTATTTTTCACCAAATTATTCACCTTTACTTATTAAAACAACAACAATAATTGTATTTATTTAGTTACCTGTTTTCTGTTTCATAGTGAAAACCTCCTCTCCTAAGTAAGGGAGGGAATAATGTTTTGGTATGTTTTGGTGTTCAGGATTTTCCCTTATTTGCTTGGTCCCCAGTGACAGATTGATTATGGTTAGTTTATTTAATGCCATGAGCACTGAACATGGACTCATGAAACCCGGTGGTGAAGGACAGCATGGCCTTCTTGTCCTTGAGCGGTCCCTGGCTGTGTCCCGTCTCTTGTAAGTAGGCAAAGCCCGGCGTGATTAGCCGATCATTCCGGCCGTGCAGTGGCTTTAACTTCATGGTGTACAGGTCAGATACCTGAGCTCTGGAGGGCAAACACCATCAACACTGTCTTTGCTGCCAAACTGTGAATAATTTGAATTAGTTGGTATTATTTTTTGATTATTTTATATATACAGTACAGGCCAAAAGTTTGGACACACCTTCTCATTCAATGCGTTTTCTTTATTTTCATGACTATTTACATTGTAGATTCTCACTGAAGGCATCAAAACTATGAATGAACACATGTGGAGTTATGTACTTAACAAAAAAAGGTGAAATAACTGAAAACATGTTTTATATTCTAGTTTCTTCAAAATAGCCACCCTTTGCTCTGATTACTGCTTTGCACACTCTTGGCATTCTCTCCATGAGCTTCAAGAGGTAGTCACCTGAAATGGTTTCCACTTCACAGGTGTGCCTTATCAGGGTTAATTAGTGGAATTTCTTGCTTTATCAATGGGGTTGGGACCATCAGTTGTGTTGTGCAGAAGTCAGGTTAATACACAGCCGACAGCCCTATTGGACAACTGTTAAAATTCATATTATGGCAAGAACCAATCAGCTAACTAAAGAAAAACCAGTGGCCATCATTACTTTAAGAAATGAAGGTCAGTCAGTCCGGAAAATTGCAAAAACTTTAAATGTGTCCCCAAGTGGAGTCGCAAAAACCATCAAGCGCTACAACCAAACTGGCACACATGAGGACCGACCCAGGAAAGGAAGACCAAGAGTCACCTCTGCTTCTGAGGATAAGTTCATCCGAGTCACCAGCCTCAGAAATGGCAAGTTAACAGCAGCTCAGATCAGAGACCAGATGAATGCCACACAGAGTTCTAGCAGCAGACCCATCTCTAGAACAACTGTTAAGAGGAGACTGCGCCAATCAGGCCTTCATGGTCAAATAGCTGCTAGGAAACCACTGCTAAGGAGAGGCAACAAGCAGAAGAGATTTGTTTGGGCCAAGAAACACAAGGAATGGACATTAGACCAGTGGAAATCTGTGCTTTGGTCTGATGAGTCCAAATTTGAGATCTTTGGTTCCAACCGCCGTGTCTTTGTGAGACGCAGAAAAGGTGAACGGATGGATTCCACATGCCTGGTTCCCACTGTGAAGCATGGAGGAGGAGGTGTGATGGTGTGGGGGTGTTTTGCTGGTGACACTGTTGGGGATTTATTCAAAATTGAAGGCACACTGAACCAGCATGGCTACCACAGCATCCTGCAGCGACACGCCATCCCATCCGGTTTGCGTTTAGTTGGACGATCATTTATTTTTCAACAGGACAATGACCCCAAACACACCTCCAGGCTGTGTAAGGGCTATTTGACCAAGAAGGAGAGTGATGGAGTGCTGCGGCAGATGACCTGGCCTCCACAGTCACCGGACCTGAACCCAATCCAGATGGTTTGGGGTGAGCTGGACCGCAGAGTGAAGGCAAAGGGGCCAACAAGTGCTAAACACCTCTGGGAACTCCTTCAAGACTGTTGGAAAACCATTTCAGGTGACTACCTCTTGAAGCTCATGGAGAGAATGCCAAGAGTGTGCAAAGCAGTAATCAGAGCAAAGGGTGGCTATTTTGAAGAAACTAGAATATCAAACATGTTTTCAGTTATTTCACCTTTTTTTGTTAAGTACATAACTCCACATGTGTTCATTCATAGTTTTGATGCCTTCAGTGAGAATCTACAATGTAAATAGTCATGAAAATAAAGAAAACGCATTGAATGAGAAGGTGTGTCCAAACTTTTGGCCTGTACTGTATATATATATATATATATATATATAAACATATATGTATGTATATGTACATACATATATATATATATATATATATATATATATATATATATAGTGTTGTCACGGTACGATACCAGTGAAAGTATCACGGTTCTGAGTAGTATCAGGATACCACAGCAAAAATGAGGCAGATGTGCCTTTTGTCATTTATAAAAAGATAAATCACTTTTCTATAATACATCAATGATATTTCAATGAAATAAATTACTTATTGACTTATTCATACTTCAAAAACAGCATCAATAAGTGATTAACATAGGGGGGATTGATATAAAATAAATAAATAAAATAAAAATCAACCAGCCACCCTCCTCCCCTGACAAGTAAAGAACAGTCCCTTCAGTGCGGTGAGGTTTGTGGGCCGTTACCTGCCACAAAGAGAGAAATGTGAACGGCTTGTTTCTCCTCTGACACGTCACATACCTGTGTGCCGCCACGGCTCAGCTGTTCAGGTATTTCTGGGCAGTCATGACGCCAACGAAGAGGAAACTATTGGACCTCGTTGCCGGTAAGCCGTTATCTTCCGGTGGCCACAGTGCTCTGCTGTATTCCTGTCTGTGACCCCCGTTCAACCCACAACTGGCAGGATTCGCCTTTTGTTTCTGCTGCTGGTTGAAATCTTTACTCGCACAGCGTGCTCCTGAACGATTTGTTTTGCTCGCACAAAACTATTTTTAGTCACAAATGCAAGTAAAATGCTCGCACTGTAGAGCTCTGTGGAAAACACATCACTGCAGCAGCATACTGAGTGCCAGGTGGCCAGCGCACACCGTTATTGGACGGCTCATGGATACTCACCCTCTTGCGTTTGGACTTTGAACTTATCCCACAGTAGTGGTACCGTGAGGTACCATAGTACTACGGTACTCCAACGTTACGGTATCACATGTACCGTGGTGTTTTAGTACCGCGGTCTACCGTTGGTACCAGTATACTGTGCAACACTGATATAGCTTTTGTCCAGTTTTGTTGTCCTTATTTTTAGCTTCAGATCCATTTTCAGAGTCAAATTCCAGCTGAAGCTGCATTGAGTCATCGAATTATCGATTAGTTGAATAGAAATTTAATTGCCAACTATTGTGGTAATCAAATAATCATTGCAGTCATTTTTTTTTAGCCAAACATTTGCTGGTGTCAGGCTTCTTAAATGCTAGTCTTTGTCATACATGATAAACTGAACAGCTTTGGATTTTTGGACTGCTGGTCACATGAAACAAAACATCTGAAGACGATACATTTGGGCTCTGAGAAATTACACAGCCAGACACGTGTCACTATTTTCTGACAAAGCGATTCATCAATGAGCAGATTAATTAATACTGACAGTAATTGTTAGTTTGCAGCCCAGCTGTGTTCACATACTGGCCATTTTAAATCTGACTCAGCTTGATAAATGACTGAAATGTTTAATTGATGATCATTTCCTGTTGTCTCCACTGTCGGCTCAGTAAAAAGACATGAGAAGCTTCAGGAGTGAGTTCTGTCTGTCGCTGGATTCTTTTTCATACAAACAGTTAAAATAAATCCACTTTGACATTGCAGAACATGAGATCTGTTCTCTGATTGGCTGCTCGATGCAGTTTCTGGTCAGTAACTGGTCAGTGTTTACTGAAAGTGAGAGCAGCACTTGTGTTTGTGGGAAGGAGGTTATGTAACTGGTATGTTGCTACGGACACCACCCGACCTCTGACCCCGGGGTGGGTGTTGAGAGGAGCCTGATGACGCTCAGGCTCAGTGACCGGCATGTCACGCTACATGTCCCACAACTCAGGTGTCACAGTTATGTACAACTGCTACTGAGGGGGAGGGAGGAGTGTACTGAGCATGTGCAGAATGTGGACACATTGCTTTTAAAGCAGCGTGTTGTTGTTTTTAAATGAAGATTCTGCAGCTGATGATGTATTTATTTCTCTCCTTAATTTAATCAGAGAGTTTTCGTAACAGCCATTTTGTTTTTCTAGTTTGAGCAGATAGTAGCTACATTAAGACATTTCTTTCTACACTTCTGAGCCATTGGTGTTGATGGATATCTTTAATTTGACTACAGTGAGAAAACGTTCCTTTTTTAATGTGATCGATGAACTGACTCTTCTATAGTGTTTACTTCTGTCTTTCTGTTTATGTTCACTCTGAAAGGTAGACAGAAAGACAGAGTGTGTGTGTGTGTGTGTGTGTGTGTGTGTGTGTGTGTGAGAGTGAGAGTGAGAGAGAGAGAGAGAGACAGAGAGTGGGTGTGTCAGTAAAGCACTCCAACCTCTTACTGTGTGATTTACTCTCAGCTCTGACACTGAGACCACACTGTTACTAGATCCTCCATGACACCTCGAGGACCTGGAACCCACCTCATCAGCACCTTACAACACACACACACACACATACACACACACACAGTTCTGAGAAGTCTCTGTGAAGAATGTGCTGGTGTGTGAGGACTCAGTCGGCGGTCGATGGACAACTGAACTTCCTGACCAGGATCATAAAACGATAAAAACCTGATCCGTCACTACATTTTGATCTCTGTTTCATAACTTATGATCTGATTAGGATAAATGGAAATATACGTATTATAGATGAGTTGCCTGTTGTGCATACCGTACTAAGCTATTAAAATAATAATGATTGACATTCATATAAGTATATATCACTGATTAGTTGACAGGGATTCATGGGTAACAGTTACTCTGTCATCAATGTTGTGTGCTGTAAATTAATTAAATAGGCTAATTAACCTAGTTAATAATATCCAGGGTTCATGTTAAGGATGGACATTTTAAGTGACTTCTATATTCAAGTACTCGTATCAAATTTTCACAGAGTACTTGAGTACTTGCAGAAAAGTCTAACATAAGAATAGGAATGTAAACTGGCTGATAACAGAAAACGGTGCATTTGGACGTTCATTTATTGAATCAGGCTTCAGTTAGCCTCCTAAACCACAAATTAAAAGTTAACATGAGAAAAGTAAGCAAACTTTCTGTTGCTGCTGTTACACATGTTAAACACAGCACTGAAGGACGGTCTCTGAGCCGCTCTCCCAGAGTCAGTTCACCATCTGCCCTGCAGCACGAGCTAACACAGCAGCAGCGGCTAACGTTCAACACTGAGGAGTTTAATGTTCCCAACAGTCTCACACTGACACTGAAATGGCTCCACTCTATCGATAAACTGGTTAATAACCTTTAGATAATGCTAGTCATTTAATGCTAACAGTGAGCCCTGTTTGTGTGTGTGTGTGTGCGGCAAGGAGGTGCAGAGTGAGGCGATGCACTGCACACAGATCTACAATAAAATAAGATTTTGCTCATTTTTAATAGTAAAAAATATTATAGAGAAGTCTTGTTCACATGTGGGAAGGATGGTACTCTATACATTGAGCGAATAGTGATGTCTAAAGGAGTCCTTAAGCACCCATGCCAGATTACTGTTAATTTATTATGCTGATCAATCAATCAATCAATCAATTTTATTTTATTTATAAAGCCCAATATCACAAATCACAATTTCCCTCACAGGGCTTTACAGCATACGACATCCCTCTGTCCTTATGACCCTCACAGCTGATCAGGAAAAACTCCCCAAAAAAACCCTTTAACGGGGAAAAAACGGTAGAAACCTCAGGAAGAGCAACTGAGGAGGGATCCCTCTTCCAGGACGGACAGACGTGCAATAGATGTCGTACAGAACAGATCAGTAGGGATGTCGTATGCCGTAAATTGTCCTCCAGTATTTTCTGATAACGTGTTATTTATTCTGCCATCAATTTTGACTCAGTTCACAAGGAGCCCAAAACATCAGAGATCCAACTCCAACTGTGACCACAAAGTTTTTGTTCCAGAAGTTTTTAGGCTTGTCTAGGTACTGTTTGGAATATAGTAAGTGAGCTGCGTGATCTGTCATGTGCTCAAATGTTGCTGGTGTGTTAATGCTTCAGAAATTGTATGATAAACATCATATTATAACAGTATGAATGGGATCATTATGCTCAACAAGTACTTTTTATTTAATACTTAATGAGTCAAATCTTTCACTTGTTACTGAATGTTATTTAAGTAACTGAATTAATACTTTTCCTTCCCTAAAACATTTAAGTACTGAGATGATGTTGTTCTTGATTCACTGTAGTGTGTGTGTGCTGTTGTACTTCCTGTCTTGTGATTTCTTGAGATTATTTGAGTTTTAAAAGTGACCTTTATAGAATAGAATAGATCTTTATTGTCATTGTACATTGTACAACGAAATTGCAGAGCAAACCCGTTTTTAACCAGATACGACTTGGCCACGAGGCAGCAGTGTTTGGTCCTCCTGTTGTCAGTGTGTGTCCTCACAGTTAGCTGCATGTGATGTCTTTAAACACTAGAGGGAGCTGTTGACTCATTAATGTTCAGAGGTCATCTCTGCAGACGTCAGGTTTCTATAACAAGGCAGCAGCGTGCGTGTGTGTGTGTTTGTTTGTGCGTGTGTGTGTGTTTGTTTGTGTGTGTGTTTGTTTGTGTGTGTGTGTGTAAGAGTTGAGATAGTCCATGAATCCTAATTTATATTATCCTCTTTGTTATTAAGATTATTTATGTAGAGGTTTATTTAAGGCACAAACAGTGTCACATTGGGTTTGTAGTTGATTAATGAGTTTAAGCATCTGTAACAGTGTTTAGTGACATGATGAGTATCACCATCATAAGGACACAGTGTGAATGTGATAACGCAGTGCGGTCGGTCGCAGCAGTGAAGCCTCAGGTCCTCTCCGACACTCTGATCTTATTGATCACTCTGTGGTTATTCTTGTAACTTTGATCAATAATTAATGAACTGTGAAACCACCAAACTGCTGCCAGCAGACTTTTACATCTGAACACCTGAGAGCATCAGTGAGTTGTAGCTGAATGAATATAAAGAACAGGTGTGTAGTTCTGACAGGTGTGATGAGATGAAGGTTTGATATCTTCTACAGGTTCTTATAACTTGCCGTGTCAGAGGTGACAGACGTGTTTGAGAAGCTGAGGCCTCAAACTATGACTGTGCGTGGCTTTAAATTTCAGGTATACTGTAAATTAGAAGGTCAAACTGATTTAGGACTTCAGACGTAAACAGTCTGGTATTTGACACAGAATCAATACGACAAAAACAAACGTGATGTGATAGTTTTCCAAAAAAGTCACCTCTCTGTCCGGAGCACAACTTGACTCTTTCTGTGTCTCAGATTGAGTCATCAAGACTGTTTGATGCTTCACATGTTCAGCATCGTCTTCTTTATAAAGACAGATGGTGTTTTACTGGTGTTAAAACTAAAAACATTAACGTAATCATTCTCCGTGTGTAAGGTTAAACTCTTAAAAAGAGGATGAAGGCACAAGATCAGTGTCTGAAACTTTTTGATTCACTGGCCAGGGGGGCTGGTAAAAGATAAAAAGTCATCAGCTAAGCATATTTTTTACCAGACAAAGTAATGATGCAGAATAACCCTCGCTCCACCCAGCTTGATCTTGGCAAGGTGCTAGAAACATCAACAAGTTCAGATTGGTAGAGAAAGATTTCCACACACACTTTGACATTATTGTTGGGCTTTCTCTATCAGACTGACCAAAATAATAATTTGCCTTTCTGTGTTATGTATACGTTTGTGTCAGTACATTTCATTGTGATATTAAGGTATTATCTTGAATACAAAGAAGAGGCCAGAATCTAAATAACTGTAATATATGGAACAACATTAAACAGCATTCAGTATGTGTAAACGTTCCCTCTGGTCAGCAGTGATGCAGTGTTTATGTTGAGGTGAAGCTGCTGCTGACAAAGGGGGAGGCAGTGAAGAGTTTGCAGTCCTGGATCAGACTATGGGGTCTCTGTGATATTATTTTATTACCTTCATAAGTGTGGGCACAACGCTAGCTAGCAGCAGATCGGCAGCAAGTGGTAGTTTAGCAGATCAGCTGATGTTCTCTGCTGTAAACAGTGCTACAAAACTATAAGTGCTTGAGACGGTCAGTTTCGTGGCACCGTTTAGATGCACCTGCATTCATGTGTCTGAAACAGACAGCCGAGGAGCAGCAGAGCAGTAAATACCTGAAATACCTGACTATTTTGGTGCAAACATTTACCCACCAGTGTGGCGCATAGTCTGCCAAGATTTACACCCCAAATGAAAAATCCAACCACATTTGGTGCTTGGCGGATGTGATTTCAGACCCTGTGTAAGATGGAGACAAACTACAGAAAATAGGCGTTTACATTACGGTTACTTCCACCTGACAAAACAATGGAAGACAGAGAATCTCCTGTGGAACCATGACTCCTTAAAGGCTTTGAAAATACTGTTCTGTAACTCAGCTCAGCCGAGGTCTAAGTGTGTTTCACACCTGTGTTTTTAGTCTGGTTAAATGGGAACTGCCCATTGGTTCGACAGCCCATTGTTCCGACCATATTAAACTCATTGTTCCGAAGTCCGTTCCAAAATCATGATGATGCCCTGTGGTTAAGGTCTGGTTAGGTTTAGGCACAAAAACTACTTGGTTAGGGTCAGGAAAAGATCATGGTGTGGGTTAAAATGAAAAAGAAAGTGACAAACACATAAGCCGTGAGCCTGCTCCGCCTCAAGCCGGTCGCGGCGCACCATACGCCCGCCGCGAGCCGTTCAGCACCATGGACAGTCGGACTAATGGGATGTCGAACCAATGGGCTGCCGAACCAATGACATGGACCCGGTTAAATTAGACTCTGGTTGATTTCCTCCCTTGGTGCAATTGACCTATGTCTAAGCCACGCCCCCTCCACTCACTCGGACAAACTATTAACATTCAGTGAGCGGCGCTATGGCAGGTGTCACAGTACACGACATTTCACAGGAAGCAACTGATGATTTTTGGAGACATAACGATCAGATGTCATTGAGAAGTAACCAAAAGGGCCTAAACTACGCATTGGAGGGATATATTCATCATTTTATTGTTGAGAAGGTCGATGAAAAGCTTAAATTACAAGCCAAAATTTACAGGTCACAGTGTACGCTTGTGAACCGCATCTGGTTGCCGTCACCATCAAAGACAACAAGTTAAAGTGCCACTGAAGTTAAGGTTTTTGGCTCAGAATATGAGAAAAGGATAACGGCCTTTTTACCATCTTTACCAAGAGTGTCTCTCCGTTAGTTTGGTGCTACAGTATTTACACTGAATCATTCAGCATAACGTTTGCCAACCTTTGTTATCTCTGCCATTACAGATAAGTTAATGAAGCTAAGCTCCAGAAGTCAACGTTAGCTTAACTAGAGCACTTTGGACAACAGCTAACAATGATGTACGATCACCAAAGTACAAAACTAGAACAAAATAGGCTAATGAACTCCCAGCAAACAAGGTGACATGATGAACAACGCAGCTAGGAGCTAACGTTAGGCTAACTTTAGCTAACGTTAGCTAGAGATGTTAAAGATAACTTTATATTTCTTTCCAGCAAAGTGACAATATGTTGCCTCAAACACAATGTTGACTTACCTTAGAACAGATGTAGACATCATTGTTAATCTTATTCACGTTGAGTTGATGTTGTGGTCTAACGTTACCACACAACTTTATCCAAAGGACCTTTATGCTCTGCCATTTCTCCTCTAATCATCATGCTGTAACCTGTGACAGGCTGTTATGATACCACAACTATCACACAGTCACATACACTGCCTGGCCAAAAAAAAAGTCGCCACCTGGATTTAACTAAGCAAATAGGTACGAGCCTCCTATTGGATAATTACTGCATGGGCGATTATCTTTCAGCTGGCAACAAGTTATTTAACCCCAACTGGTGCAATGAGTTGCTTCTCATTTCCTAAACAACCATGTCGAAAGACACATCCCGTGGTCGTGGAAAAGATGTTAGTCTGTTTGAGAAGGGTCAAATCATTGGCATGCATCAAGCAGAGAAAACATCTAAGGAGATTGCAGAAACTACTAAAATTGGGTTAAGAACTGTCCAACGCATTATTAAAAACTGGAAGGATAGTGGGGACCCATCGTCTTCGAGGAAGAAATGTGGCCGGAAAAAAATCCTCAATGATGGTGATCGGCGATCACTTAAACGTGTGGTGAGATCAAATCGAAGAAAAACAACAGTAGAACTCAGGGCTATGTTTAATAGTGAAAGTAAGAGCATTTCCACACGCACAATGCGAAGGGAACTCAAGGGATTGGGACTGAACAGCTGTGTAGCCTTAAGAAAACCACTAATCAGTGAGGCTAACCGGAAAAAAAGGCTTCAATTTGCTAGGGAGCATAAAGATTGGACTCTGGAGCAATGGAAGAAGGTCATGTGGTCTGATGAGTCCAGATTTACCCTGTTCCAGAGTGATGGGCGCATCAGGGTAAGAAGAGAGGCAGATGAAGTGATGCACCCATCATGCCTAGTGCCTACTGTACAAGCCTGTGGGGGCAGTGTTATGATCTGGGGTTGCTGCAGTTGGTCAGGTCTAGGTTCAGCAACAGTATGTGCTCAAAGAATGAGGTCAGCTGACTACCTGAATATACTGAATGACCAGGGTATTCCATCAATGGATTTTTTCTTCCCTGATGGCACGGGCATATTCCAAGCTGACAATGCCAGGATTCATCGGGCTCAAACTGTGAAAGACTGGTTCATGGAGCATGAGACATCATTTTCAGACATGGATTGGCCACCACAGAGTCCAGACCTTAACCCCATTGAGAATCCCCATTGAGGGATGTGCTGGAGAAGGCTTTGCGCAGCGGTCAGACTCTACCATTATCAATGCAAGATCTTGGTGAAAAATTAATGCAACACTGGATGGAAATAAATCTTGTGACATTGCAGAAGCTTATCGAAACAATGCCACAGCGAATGCGTGCCGTAATCAAAGCTAAAGGCGGTCCAACGAAATATTAGAGTGTATGACCTTTTTTTTTGGTGGTGACTTTTTTTTTGACCAGGCAGTGTATATGGAGTTTCTTCACGTAGGTTTACATCACCAAAGGTTTATGACAAAATCACTTGACGACACGGTGAGAGAGGAGAGGGAGAGACGCTGTGCTGCTGCCAGAGGAGCCGCTGAATGAGTTCCCTCTGAGCGCTAAGAGAAGTAAAACATTCAGGACGCCACAGTTTATTCCACACTACTGAAGCTGCTCCTCTTTTTGGATCCACTGCAGAGTAGGTAATAATTTCACTTTCAGCCATGATTGTTGTTGCCGTGGGTAACAGTATGACTTCAATATGTCAAGAAGTCGAAATATCTCACAGTATCAGTTTTTTAAGTGATATCAATCAATCAATCAATTTCGATTCAATTTTATTTATAAAGCCCAATATCACAAATCACAATTTGCCTCACAGGGCTTTACAGCATACGACATCCCTCTGTCCTCATGACCCTCACAGCTGATCAGGAAAAACTCCCCAAAAAACCCTTTAACGGGGAAAAAAAACGGTAGAAAGCTCAGGAAGAGCAACTGAAGAGGGATAAGGAAATTGGTGCTTATCCAGGTTTTTATGTCTTTAAGGCAATTATGAAGTTTAGTTAATTGATTAGTTTCTTCTGGCGTAATCGATACAACTGTGTATCATCCGCATAACAATGGAAATTTACAGAGTGATTTCTAATGATGTTACCTAAAGGAAGATATATAGAGTAAATAGGATTGGTCCGAGCACAGAACCTTGCGGAACTACAGTGCTGAAAAGAAACCTGGGGTTGTTCTTGTTTTCTTCTATTAATGCTGAGTAATAGTTTGCTCTGGCATTGCAGAGGCCCCTCTTATATGTTTTGAGACTGTCTGTCCAGATTAAACGAGATTCTTCCAGTTTGGTTAATCGCCAATTCCTTTCAAATTTTTCGCGATATTTGTTTTAACTTATATTAAAAATGATGCCGTTAATGTGATGTGTTACCGTGAACGAGACGATATGGCACACCCCTGGTAAGTTGTGAGAAAAACGTTAACACAAGTCATGTTATCGTTGAACAAACAACTGATGCTGACGTTTTTCTATCACAGGTCAGATGTGTCTCTGCAGCAGCTGATGAGGATGAGGATGATGAGGATAAGAAGCAGGGATGATGGTGAGCTGTAATTGGTCAACAGCTTTGCCTCTAATTAGGTTTTTCATCAGATTAGACTCAAAGTCCTTCTTGATCTGGTCCAGAGAGTAGACTGAAACCTGGGACTGTGTGTGCTCAGCATGTCTGTGAGTGTGTGTTGTAGCCGTGTTAGGTATGAGATGTCCTCCTGCTGCTGCCCCTGAGCCAGGCACTGACCTCAGAGCTGCTGACGCTCAGATGAGTCCCACACTGAGGTCGAGTCCCCCCGCAGGACTCAGTGACGTGTAATTAATATGTACACAGACGTGTGTTTGTTTCTGTGTTAATATTCAGCTCGTTGTGTGTGTGTGTGTGTGTGTGTGTGTGTGTGTCGGGGCATCATGTCACTGTTGGTCGCCCTCCCTCTCTCCCTCCCTCTCTGTTTCAGCAGCCAAACTGAACCTCAGGGTTTCTTTTCTTCCGGCCGCTCTGATTGGTCGCAGGAGAGCCTGTCTCCAGAAATCGCTCTAATCCTCTTAGATAAAACAGAGCCCTCGTCCAATCCCCTGCTCCAATCCCTCCCCCTCTCGTCTCCCTCTCGTTCTCTCTCTCTCTGTGGGGAAGAGGAGTTTTTAATCCAAGTGGATTACGTTGCAAATTGGGTGACAGTGGAGGCGAGCGGCTGCAAAATCTGCTGCAGACGGCCGCTTTGTGTCTTCCTTAATGTGTGCAAGGTGGAGTCATTAACACACCCATCAGTTCTGGTTTCATGAGGAGCTACCTGGAAGAACCTGGAGCAGGTGCACAGGAATCTGTGGAGTCTCTGACATGGACCAGATTTCATCTTTAACCTCAGGAGTTTCTTCTTCTTGCAGATTTTAAATCTCTGCTAGTTTGTTCTGGACGACTTGAAGTCATTCAAAGTCCTCTGGAAGTTTCTTCAAAGAGGATGAGGAGCTAAACAGGAAGTGGTGGGAAGATGCCGGCAGCACAGCAGGTTTATCCAGACATGACAGAGAGCGTTCGGGGTCCCACCGCCGTCTTCTTCTTCTCCTCTCTTTAGCCAACATGAGGAAGCCGTTTCCTACAAACCCCTTATGATCCTCTCAAACTTTCAGAGCTGATCCCAGTTTGTGAAACCGCCTCCGAGATTTTCCGAGTCCAAGCTGCAGGGAGCTTGTTGTCGGGAGTTGGAAGCAGGATGGAGAGCAGGACACTGGGAATGAGGAAGCTCCTGAGAATTCTGGGATTTTTCTGCCTGTGGATTACAGCTCAGGCTCAGATGAAGATCCCACCAGAGACGTAAGTGTCCTTTACTTCTTCTGCTGGATCTCAGCTGCAGCTTTAAGTTCCACCTGCTGCAGGAGAATAATTATCACATGTATAATCAGCTGATTAAGCCCCTTAATGTGCAGGTGTCTCCTTTCTCACTCTACAGGACTGTCAGCTTCAAAGAATTCTTAAACTGCAGCTCCATTAAATTTGAATATTCTAGATTTCCTGTACATCATTAAAGACATATTTGGTATCTTTGGAAACATTCACATCTCCAGAAAGTTCTGTTGGTGTTAACAAGGTTTGGCTGCACAGCATGAGTTTGTGACGCACAGGTCAGTGAGGAAGTGCAATTATCCCACCGCATTGGTAGATTCATTTATTTTAGATGCAAATAAATCGTGCTAACATTTATTTTTACTGGTAATTGTTTCACCACCATCGATCCATTCAGATACAAACACATCATTATTTGAATTTCATGATACAGTGCCTTTAAAATCTTAAAAATGCTTGTCTTGTTTTTACATTAAGAAGCACCACATCCAACTGCTACAGCAAACATATCTGCTCTGTAACTACATCCTGTGTTCTTATTTGAAAAACATGTTAGAAACCAAAAGAGAGAAATTTTCCTATTTTAAAAATGTCTTCATATCATGATCCCGCCCCTGACCTTTGCATCAGTGTTTCTGAAAACCATGCAGCCAGTCTAATTCATATATATATTCACATATTTGCATAAAGCAGTAACGTTGGCGTCTGTCAGCCTGCTGCAACACAACCACATTAGCTTTCCTGCTAAACTCTCCCTCTTATCCAGCTTACAAACATGCACATGCATCTTGTTCTGCACCTCAGCTCCCTGAACGAGTAATCAAACAAACTTTAAGCGGGGAAAAGTGCACAGCTAACATTAGTTTGTTCATCAGAAAGCCAATTAGCTGCTCAGCTGAAGCACATTAAACAGCATGTAAACATACCTGCAGATAATAGTGGTATAACACACTGATTTATTTACATGTGTATAGAAGTCTGGTTTTGGCCCTTATTCTGAAAAAGACAAAAATCCTAGTAATCCAATAATGAAATCGAATATTCCACTAATATTCCTGTTTACATGCAGCTGTGCATACTCTGATTACCAAGCTCTAAGATGTCGTTTATCACGTCAAAACATAGAAGAGAGGAACGGCTGCTGTTTTACCTCTTCCTGTCAAAACAGTATTTTTTTTTAACTTTTCCACAGGTGTGAACACAGCCTCCCTCTTTCATTCCTTCAACACTGCACATCCAAAAACCTGTTGACTTCCAAGTCTTTCAGAAGGTTTAAAAGTAGGTGTGAAGAAATGTCGACCGTGTTCCTCTGAGCGTGCATCTCTACACTGGCCCTGCAAACTTGTTGGTTTGTGCACAACACACAGAGCTGAGCGTAAACAGGCGAGAGGCCGTGTGTCGCAAATTGAGACGCGTATTCTGATTGTGCTGTTTACATGTCTAAAGACTGCTCCTGAAACCTGAGTCATATCAGTGTATCCCACATTTCTTAGTCAGAAAATGCCACAGCTGGAATAAGGCCTGATTCAGGATGTCCAAATTGACGATGCTCTTTGAATGACCCGTATCAGAATATTGTCATACTCAGGGTTATGGTGGAATATAATTGTGCATGTAAACATATTCACTGGCTGCTCATGCCTTGTAAGACAACGCTACAACACAAGTGTGTTTGCTGTCTCTGTCTTGTTCCCCTGCTGGGGCTCAGCCTGCCAACTGCTGTCAATCAAACACAGCGGCTGAGACAGTCAGGGAGTGTTTCTGATATAAGTCCTTTATTTCTTCCTGTTTAATAATGAGATCAGAACTGTTAACAGTACATTTTAGAAAATATGCTGACATTATTTTTGGGGATGATTTCAGTTGGACTTTAAATTGATCCAATGAAACATTTATTTCCAGCAGCTCATGCAGACCATTTGGAGATAAGCACCATGTTATTATCCTCTGTCTTCATGCAGCAGTTGCTACAGTCACACACAGGTCTGTTACAGTCACACTAACAGAACCCTGGTCGCGGTTCTGCTGTGGATGTGCCTTTGAGCAAGGCTTTGTACAGGGCAGCTCCCTGTGTGAACAAACTGTGTGGATTTTAATAGAAGGCTTATATACTGTAGAGCAGTCCTTATTGGACTTGTTCCAAATAAATTAAGCCTCTGATAACAGCCTCCCAGAGTGCACTGTGTTTGCATGGCGACCCTGAGGGAATACGTTGGTGTCAGTTGACTGCAGTTTTCCCTCAGGACTCACTGAAATCTGCTCTCCTCTGTTTCTGCCCACAGCTCAGGCTGAGCAGAGAGATTAGTCCAGGTACAGCTGCTGTAAATGAGCTCATATATACTGTTTAATTTAGAGTTAATATTACCAGGAGAGCTTCGTGTCCAGGCCCAACTTTAACCTGAACCTTTAACCTGAACATCAACCTTTAAATTGTCTGTTAAAGAGGTCACAGCAAATCATCACTTTACAGATCCAACACTCTTATTAAGAGACATGCATAAAAATATGAAAGGAAGTGTTGCGCCTGAAACAGCTGCTTCACACTCTTTAAAATAAACACAAAACAAAGCAGAATGACCTAAACGAAAAAACTGAAAACAAAAAAAAAACATAAATAGGTCAAAACACACACAAACACCAATAAAAACATTAAAATATATATAATATATAAATACAATTTTATATAAATATAAAATACTTGAACACAGCTGGCTGATCAACATTTCATTGGGGAGTCTCAACCAGATTATATTCTTCCTTCTTTAAAATCCAACTCAGTAACTTTTCCTTTGTCCACATTTTTAAACTGTGCTTCCCAGAATGCACCTGTCAGACAGTCCCGTTGTGGTCGCTCATACTAACAGCCTCATTAGCATGGAGCTGTCGGGCAACATTAACATGAAGCAGCAGCCGGACGTTCAGCGCTGCTGCTTCCTGGAGGACACACTCTCCCTCCTCTGTTACCATCTGTGTGCCAGCATGGCTAACTGGCCATCGGCCACGCCCCGTCAGCCCGGTCACCTTCTACCCTGACCCATATTCACCGCCCGCCCAACCGCTGCAGGCGTGGACACAGATCGCGTGTCACCTGGTCACAAACCACACATGCAGAGCCAAAGATGTGACTTTGTGATGCAAAGTGAAAATTACTGGATTTAGTTTCAGTTGATGTGGAATTAAAATGCTGGTGAGGACAGGAGGTCAGGAGTGTGTCACAGCATGGAGGAAATATTCAGATCCTTTACTTCAGTAAAAATACTCCGTTACAAATAAAAGTCCTACACTGAAAATGCTCCTGTAGTAAAAGTATGTTAAAGTAAAGAATAAAAATGTCCCCACTACTTTTATAGACAGTATTATTAGATTATTACTCATGCATCTAACTAAACTGGAAGTGTCTTAAATCGCATACTTCTGTTCTAAACACTTAATATTTTGAGTGCACAAGTGCACACAGCATAGTACAGGAAAATGCAGTGTCTTTCTGGTGCACTCAGGAGGTCAAAAGGTTGAGTGTGGAATGATGGACTCTTCTCACCCTGACCGGTCGCCATCTTTGTGACGTAGCAAACGTAGTAACCTTTGACACGGTGGCTGCAGCACGGGGCCTGTTATTTTTACTATTTCTGTTTCAAAACTGTTGTCGAATAGAAGCCGTCAGTAATGTTTGTTTGGTCTGTAATGATTTGTTACTTGGAACAATAATGTTTTAATCAGCAGTAATGTTAATGACAGAGTAAATCTGGTTCATGTGTTGGCGATAATGCTCCACCGTCCGTTTGCAATTCATGCGTGATTTGAGACACACTCTTGGTCTCTCTGTCGGTCTGTATGTCTGTTCATCCAATCAACTTCAGACAGCGTATGTTACTGAGGACCCAAGAAGGTACAGTGTTGAGCTCTTGGGATCAATGGGACGTATTTATATGTTGTCTGTTATACACACATTGTGTGGTGAATTGAGAGGGACCCCTATTAACTGTTAAAACTTATCTATCTACTGTAGACTGATCCATTTAGTTTTCTCTTGATAGATGTTTGGGAGGTAGAATCCTCATTTTCGATTTGTTTCTGAGCTGAAAAATAGATTAAGTATCTTACAAAGTCAATGGCACCTTGTAACAATTTTAATCATCAAATTCAAATGATGCTTGATGAGACAAAATATTATGACTTTCTCAAAATGCTGTTTTGTTTTTACTTTCTAAGCTGTCTTTCATTTCTGACACAGATTTTAGGCTCAGGTGGCTGATGTTTGTGTTTTCATGACGTCACTGCAGTGTTGTAATGATTGACCTTCTTCCTGTTGGTTGTAACTTGTAATATTCTGAGTTGCGTCTGTCTTTGCGTCCAGGTTACAGTGGACAGATTTGGATTCAATCTGTGGGACAGATCAGCCTCAGCACCGAGGATCAGATGATTAGATTTTAGAGGTGATCTTGATAGAGGATTTATTTTTGGTGGAGGGATTTTAGTTGACCAGACGGAAAGATGCTGCAGGTTCATGAGCTCTGACCAAAGAGTCAGTGTAAGGACCTTTGATTTTTATCACATTATTCACTTGATACAAGTTTCTCTCTACACTTTGGTACTCATAACCCATAAAAATATCTCTGTGCATTTGGAGTGGGTCTGAGTGCCACACTAACAGTACTATGTATATTTTTACATGGCATCACTCTTTTGTTAAAAGCCCGAGATGAAAAGTAAATCTGTGGAGAGCTGAAGGATTTATTGTTGCTTCAGAGCAAGCAGCAGTTTGAGAGGTCGTCCTGAAGTTGAAGGTTTGATCTCACTTTTTTTAATATAGCTTTATGTTCACAGTCTGAATAAAATGAAAAAGTAAACTGGGCTGGTTAAAGACAACTGATTTAAAACTAAATTTGAATAAAAGGTTTCTTTTGATCAGGTGGAGCAAAGTGGATAATCAAAGGAGGGAACTGCTAGGGAACGTTGTCCTCATGGCAGGACCTGGCCGACCACTTTGTCTCTCTGCCGCCACATCCTGAGACTTTAAGGCTGCTGTCAGCCCTAGAGTGGTCTCCTCTGGTCTGAATCAGGGACTCATGTTGTTCCAAAGTTGTATAATTGCCTAGAGTTGGTTCGTGTTCTCACGGCAGCATTTACAAGAGGACCAGATCAAATGCCTTGTGTGAGAAAGCTGCTCTTGATTGGTCAGAATTTCCATGTGGGAAAAATCCAGGAAGTAAAGCAAACGTTGAAGAAGAGTACACTTGCAAGATAAATGTGACACTTTCTAATGTCACAATGGAGGGACAACTACGCAGGTTGATTTTAGCGCTGCTCATCGTGGACTATATTGCTGTCATTGTTCATTTTAGTCAAACCATACAGTTTGTAAACGAGGCGCGGCTCCAACTAGAAAACAATGTTTTGATGCATTGGATGTGCTGAATGTGCATATTAAGGCAGTACAGGAGGAGGTGCACATTAATAATCCTCCAGGACTGTAACATGCTCATGTTTAACCCAAACAATGTGTCATGTGACTGCAGTTGCTTCACATCCAGGTCGGAACACCTTCTCACCACAAACCAACCGCACCAGAGTTCCTTTGGAACCGGACCGAGACCACCTCTTCAAGAAGGTCTCAGTCTGGTTGGTTTGGTGTGTTCACACCTGAGTGTGATTGATGTGTTCACACCTGCCCAAACGAACCGCACAGAGGGGACAAATGAACTTGAGTTAGACTGAACTGAACCAAACAGGGCAGCTGTGAAAGCAGCTTAAAATGTCTTAATTTTTGAGGGCGGATTCATCAGCGCTGGCGAACATCATCCTCGTGGCAGGGCATTCACGACTGCCAGGTCTCTCTGTCGCCGTCTCCCGAGACTTTAATAAAAACAGGAGAGAGTAGCGGCAGCAACAAGTCCAACAACCCCGGGCCTACTTTGTTTCTTTTTCACGGTGGTTATTGTATTATTGTATTATTGCCTCAAACTTTGGCAGCCAAGGGGAGCTGTGTACGCAGCCTTAGCATGGTTGCTCTCAAATCCTGATCAAAAGAATCTTCTTTATTCAAAAGTTATTTACCCCCTCTTACATAAGTGTTGGTGTTTCCTCATTGGCAGCTGTTTGGTGCTGACTGAGCTGTGGATGCTGACAGCTAGCTAGCTAGCCAGCTGCTACATGAGTAAAATTTAGCAACTTAATGCTCCATCAGCACACTGTTGTCACAGTGTAGGAAAGCACTCTGCTATTATCAGATGAATTACAACTTTGTTTGGCTCATTTTCTGCAGCTAGTGTAATGTTGGCATGAAAGCATGGTGGAATTAGCTAGCTAGCCTGCCGCGGTTGAAACTGCAGGTTTGGACGGAGAAAAGAGAGGATCACCTCATCAGTTTGTTTGAGGAACAGCTGTGTCTGTATGAGACAAGCCTTAAACTTATTGAGAAACGTTACTGACTGTGTTTTACATGTCACACTGTTGGAACGGGTGCTGCCACCTTTGTAACGACCCGTAATTAGAGGTTGACCCATTCATCAGTTTGTCCAATTAATCGGCGGCGATAGGATGTTTTTCTACAAACGGTCGTTATTAGTAGAACTTGGCTCTGATAGTAGCCGATGGCTGTGCAGCCTCCACCAGTCACACGGGAACGTATGTCACAGAGCGGAGCTGGAGAGGGAGGGTTGTGTTAAATGATCAGAAGGGTTCAGCTGCTCCTCTCTGCTGTGTGAAGTTTTCAGCTGGACCACAACAGTGAGGCAGAGTCCTGACTGAGTGAACGCCACCACTTCCCATTTTAGATCGAAAGCCCTTTAGCATCATGCACAGTCCAGCCACATAATAGGTTTTAACCTAGTCTTGTTTAATCATAGACAGCCTGTGTGTGTGTGTGTGTGTGTGTGTGTGTGTGTGTGTGAGCTCAGAGGATTAATGTCCAGAACAGATGGATCAATAAACTACTCCCTTGTTAAACACATGCTAAGACAATATGCTGAGTCAGTTCCTTCAGTGGCGTGTGTGTGTGTGTGTGTGTGTGTGTGTGTGTGTGTGTGTGTGAGAGAGAGAGAGAGAGAGAGAGAGAGCTCTCTGCAGGCTCCACACTGTCTTCATCCTGTCTGTGTAATTACTTTGCACTGGGAGAAATTCAGATTATTTCTCTTTATTGCAGCAAAAATCTTAAAAAAAGAACAAAATTATCGAACAGTGAATGTGATGTGAAATTATTAGCCGTTGCCAATTCTGAGGTGCTTTTACTTTACTTTACCAAGGCAGCTGTGGCTCACATGGCAGTGTCCACAAATCGGAGGATAGGTGGTTCGATTCCCGGCTCCTCCAGTCCACATGTCCAAAGTGTCCTTGGGCAAGACACTGAACCCAAATTGCTCCTGATGGCTGCTCCATCAGTGTGTGAGAGCATGTGAATGGCTTCTGAGCAGCAGGTGGCAAGATTAAAAACCTACAATGAATAAATAAAATACAATGCACTGGTATGAAGAAAATGAAGGCTCCTGACAGAAGACAAAAGTAGCTCTTCCTCAGTCAGCAACAATATTTAAATCTTGCTTACATCACTGATAATAATTCAGTAGTTTGTTATATGGACAGCATATTGGTGCATAAAGAGTACTTTTACTTTTATATTTTAAGTACTCTTTGCTGATAGTAATTACAGACTTTTATTAAAGAAGGGTTGGAATGCAGGACTTATACTTGTAACAGTATTTTTAAATTGTGCTGTTGCTTCTTTTACTTGAGTAAATGATCTGAAAACTTTTTCCACTCTTGTTGTGAGAGCAGCTGTATGTAGGAGCTAAACTCCTTGATCAGTAGTTAGACAGGAGAATAAAGAATCAGTCACAAAACTAAAACTAATCATGCAGAAATGGTCATAATTACATTAATGAATAATTATAAGTATCTAAAAATCTAATGTACAACAGTATAAAAATACACACCTGCCACACACTCAGGTGTGCAAAGACATCTTGAACTGGTGTTTTGTCAACATGAGGATCAGACTCTGTAACATGAAGGATTATATATGAGACACACTGAGACATGAACTTTAGTTGCTCTCAGGACCTCAAACAGAGACCTGCTTCACAGAGTCTGCAGCACAGTGTGTGTGTGTGTGTGTGTGTGTGTGTGTGTGTGTGTGATGTGTTGATTGTGTTTTTGTGTCATTGTGAGTTTGTGTATGAGCAGACACCTGCAGCTCTCTGCTGTGACCCAGATGAAGAACAGATTATCTAAATCTCTTTCATCACCGTCATATTCAGCCGTCTTTTTCTGCCGTAACTCGCCACCGCTGCTGCTGCTGCAGAGCGTCACCATGGCAACAGACAACCAAACACAAAGCAACACATCCACGTTCACATAAACACACACAGTCACAGTACAGTACACTGTTTATATGTCTGTTTTATTATTTTGTTGTTGCGTCGTATAACTTTATTACAGTCAACAAACAAATTGACAACAACGACAAGTTGATGACAGGAAGTGGAAATTTCACATGTAAGTGTTTCAGTAAACGTTTATGTAAAAAAGAAGATAGAAACATAAACACAGCAACAGTGATAGTCACTATACCCTGATGCAGACAGCGATGTCACACACCAAAGTGAAGTCACTGTATCGCTCTGTTCAGAGCCAGACTCCATTAACAAATACAGTGGTTTAACGCAGCTGGACACAGAAGCTGCTGGTCGACTGCTGCCTTGATCAGTTAGATAGTTTGTGTTAATGTGTGACTTTGGTGTTTAAAAGAGTTAGTTTAGGAACACCAAAGTGAATGATAAATGATGGAGGCAGTGGTAGACCAGCAGCTCCTGTGTTCAGAGCTAAAACCACTGTCTGTGGAGTCTGGCTTTGATGTAAGCAGAGACAGGGAGCTAGAGTCGTTAATGGCTTCCTCGTTGGAAAAGGTTGTCTGACAGCCAGATAAAAATATTCTGTATTTTAAGTATAACGTACACTTAAACTGTTACTGATTTTTTTAAGGTGGCTAAAATATATTTTGTTGCTGCACGCGTCCACAGCAGGACATTGTATAACCTAACACCTGTGTCAGCACGCCTGCCTGCTTCTCCAAGCCGGGGATGTTTCGACCAACAAAATACACTAAATATGAGTTTGTACCTCAAACACCCCCACTTCAAAAAGTCCAAACTGCCTCTTTAACCATCTCTACTGCCACCATTACACTCTGGCAGAGCGCACTCTGTCTGTGGAGACGGAGCAGCAGAGCGCCGAGCGGAGTGAATGTGTGATTAACTTAAGCGTTGGTTCATTCATGTAGAAATATAACGCTGCGTTTCTTCCACCAACAGGGCTCTCATTTTAGTGTAGAGCGTCAGACTGAATTTACCAACGCACCATGTCAGGTCACTCACTCTCCGGGACCGCCAGTGTTACTTGAATAAGTAAACACTGACCAACGGGACCAGACTGGCCGACCCGTATGCTCTCACTCAGTGGATGGATGATGTCACAGGAAGCCAATCTTACAAAGGAGGACCACACTTGTTTGTTTTGCTATGGAAGCTAACGTTAGCTAATGTGCTAAAAAGTTAGCGTTGCAGAGAAATCCAATATTCCTCTTAATCCCTCCCCAGTTTCTGATGAGGTGGACATGATAACCCTTAATACACATAACCTTATTCATCCCTACAACAGGAAATACTTTTTCCCTAACCTGATATGAAGTGTGCGCTGCACATGTGAGCATTTTTGATGATGGCCTCCGTCCAGTCCTTTGGTCTTATCACATTTAACCATAGTTGTCTTTGTTTTTGTTGACGGGCAGTGGCGGCTGGTTTTGAGCCATGACTCCTTCTATTCTGGCTCCCAATAACACAACAAGACAAACACATTTTAACACTCCTGTGGAGCCTACAGCCCTGTGGGGGAGAGGCAGCTGCTCCTCCAGCTAACAAACTGACGTCATTGTGACGTTGGCTCTGAAAAGGTCTATACACACACCACTACAACCATTTCTGCCACTCTTAACCACCACTGCTGCTGTTTTCAGTCGTTTGATACAAACCGTCCAGCAAACACTGCTTTCTTGTTTAACTTGAACGTGCTTCGATGAGCCTCAGTGTGCAGTTTAATAAAACGTTTGTTTTACAAAAATGGTTCAGTTTAATCCTTTAAAGCATTTTAGTCTTTAGACTCTTTTAGTCTGTTTTTAAGTTTGTTTGTTTGTTTGTTTGTTTGTTTGTTTGTGTCTCTCCATCTTTGCTGTCCTTTTTGGATGTTTGCAATAATTTTGCATATTTTCAGTGTCTTTAATCACACGTGTGAGGGGCCAAATGTTCGTAATGACATGGAAATAAAAAGTACCAGTGCAGGCATTATTTACTTTACAGCTGTTGTGTTAACTTGTTCACCACCAGTCTGATGCTGTATTCTTGTATCCTGTAGGTTTCATCCTTCATGTTGTATTTCGCTGTTGACTCCTCGTCCGTCTGTGTTTCAGGGTGCAGCAGTGGGCGTCTGTGTTCTCCACTCAGCTTCGAGAAATCACCACCAAATACTCCGGCTCTCTGCTGCTGCAGAAGGTAAATGAAGCAGGTTTCTTGTAAAGGATGGCAGTCAGGTGACATTTAAAAGTTAAATTCTGAGCAGGTTGGCAAATTTACAAAATAAAAGTCCAGCTCAAGTAGAGAGGTCAAAGAATAAATTCCTAAACATGATTTGATTGAATTGAATATTATTTATTTTACTTCAATTTGTTTTTATATTTTGGGGAAAGATACAGTAATTTTTTTTGCTGATTACTGGAAGCAAAAGGCGCCTATTTCACAGAACGACCTGTTTCTGTGTTAACAAACATGGAGGAAATCTTGAAAAGTAAAATTTGTAATTTGCTGTTGGGAAAAATACTTCCAGAATGAGCAGCTGATCCCACTTCACCACCTCAGAGTTTCTTTCAACTTCAGGAGGAGAAGTAGACGTGTTTCATGAAGCCAGAGAGAGAAACCTGATGAATGCTGAAGCTTCACATCAGTTGGGTCTGTTTCCTGCTGCTGGTTTCTGTTTTTTATTGATTATTGACCACCTGTGCTAGATACAGTAGAGGCTGCAGGAAGGATTAAGATCACTGACATTTTTAAATGGCTTTGCTTGAAGGTACATTGTGCCAACACTGTGACAGTCACACATGAGAACAAGAACAATACAAAAAATTAAGCTGTTTTTTTTTCTGGCATTAAAAAGTCTTTTTGGTTGATTCTCCTTTAAACATTAAAGCAGGATGACGCTGTGTTTTGGATTAGAGTCATCAGATGATGTGATGTAATTTTGTATTAGACTGAAAAAAGTAAAAGAAACTCATGAAATGCAGCTGAACCTCAAACTGGTCCGATGGCCACCAGACTGGTTGAACTGGGAGCAGAGAGCAGTGGGAGCAGAGTGTCGGTCTGTGTGATAGCGTCTGTCTGTGTGGGTGTATTTATGTGTGTTTAGTACACACACACGCACACGCACACACACACACACACACACACACACACACACACTCAGGGATCATGGTAATGCCCAGATTGAGGGCCGAGCCCTCTTTACCGGCGTCAGGATTTGTGGCCTGTTCTGATTTTAGACATTCATCCATTTATCTGTCAGATTTAGATTTATCACAGGCAGTCTGCAGTTTGTCTGCTCTCACAAACACACAGCCACCTCCTGCAGTGAGAACAAACCACCCGGCAACACGTCTGCAAACAGTTTCTGGTTCCATCTTGTTGTTTTTATTGAGACTATCAGTGAAAAGTTTGTTGTCTGCTGCCACAGAGCCCGATGTGGTCCAGTCACAAGTGTGAGACGACTCCTCTGTACGTCTCGAATATGTTTGGAAGAAATATTTTAAAGACCTAAATATGCAAAAGTAACTTCCTCCTGACTGAAGTTTTCAACAGCTTCATTTGGATGAAAAAGCTGGTGGAAAATAAGGTGTGTCAGATTTAGTTGCCACAGCTGTTAATTTATTGTGTCACATACATATTTAACATTCAGGTGAATATAAGTATCAGATACACAATGTTAAAAAAAGAAAACATCACCGGCTGACGGTGGGCTTTGCTTTATCTGTGTAGGAGAAAAGGAGCTGACAGAAATATTAGCTTCAGTTTCAGAGCCTCCCATTAAAGGGAAATGTGGGTTTATTTCAACCTGTCTCCTATCGTCCTAAATTTGTTTCAAGTGACTAGTGACATAAAAATAATAGTTAGCATGTTAGCCGTTAGCCTAGATACAGCCGGGGCGCATAGTAGCATCAGACCTGTTAAAACGTAAGTGAACGGGCAACCTTCAAGTGCAAAGTTAGTCCACTAAACAAGCTTTTTTTCCACAAAGACCGGCTCATATCGTTAGGATAAATGTCAGAGAACATATAGAAAACGACATGTAAACGTGTTGTCTTACCTTACCGGTGTGCTGCCATGTTTGTTGTTTACCATCTAGCTATGCTTTCCAAAGCGCGGCTGAAATCTCGCGAGAACAAGCAGCAACAGCTGGAAGGCAGAACCGGACAGTAGCCTGAAAAGTTCATTCATTTATTTTATGAAAGATTTATAGAATAATGGCTGACTTTTTGCCAGATTTTGACTTTGTGGAGGAGGAATTTGATTTTGCAGAGTTTGATGGCCGCCCTTATTTATTTGAGCCAGAATACACTGACGAAGAGCTTCGTGAAATTGAAGAACGGAGGAGGAGAGAGAGAGAGGCGCAACAGGTAGAGGACGAGAGAGGAGGAATGGCTGCTGCAAGGCTGCGTAGCTCTGGAGATTGGTGGTGTACCTGTGAATGCTGTGCCCCAGTGCCCACAGAAGAGGAATGCCTCTGTTGCAAGGAATGGGACCGGTTGCAGCCTTATTTTCAAGGTCTGGATGTGACCGAGGACGAGACACCTCCACCTGGAGTAGTATCCAGCTGGGCTTTATCTAGAGCTCCCAAGATATATTTCGGCCGTGCTTTGGAAAGCAGAGCTAGATGGTAAACAAACATGGCAGCACACCGGTAAGGTAAGACAACACGTTTACATGTCGTTTTCTATATGTTCTCTGACATTTATCCTAACGATATGAGGCGGTCTTTGTGGAGAAAAAGCTTGTTTAGTGGACTAACTTTGCACTTGAAGGTTGCCCGTTCACTTATGTTTTAACAGGTCTGACGCTACTATGCACCCCGGCTGTATCTAGGCTAACGGCTAACATGCTAACTATTATTTTTATGTCACTAGTCACTTGAAACAAATTTAGGACGATAGGAGACATGTTCAAATAAACCCACATTTCCCTTTAAGAGCCCACTACATATTAAAAACTTCCCTGAAGACAGAAGTCAGAGTGATTCTTGCTTAAAGTCTGATTTCTTCCAAACAACCCCGACCCAAATCATTGTTTAAAACTGTGCCATCCTGTTATCTTGTTCTGTTTCTGTAACTTTCCTTCTTGTAAATAGGGTAGGCAATAATAAGCTGTTGCTTCAGCCTACTCCTTTTCAACCATACTTAATATAGAAATCCTAATTGTATGTATGTAAATATCATGTTCTGTTGAATGGACGAATAAATTACCACTACTACTACCCGCATCTTTCAAACTCTACACCTCCTGTTTGTAAAACAGACTTTCTTCTATAACTTTGTCGTCTTCAAGTCTAATTTCTTTTCAACTCTCTCTATTAGTTTTGACACAAAATAGACAGTATTCACAAAAACAGTGAAGGAAACAGGGTTCTCAGATATCTGTTATAATTCCCATCCCACTCCTAGCCATCCTCCTGGATTCCAGTCCTGAGAGGTTGGGTCCCTCCCTAAGAGGGGTTGCCAAATTTTGTGAGGGATCTCCTCAGAGAGAATCTGATTCTCTAAATCTAATGCACTGTTGTTGAGTCTCCAGTCGAGTAAGGTCGTAAAAGCAAGGATCTGTTGTGCAGTCTTGGCCATATTGGGCGCAAAGAGGGCAGTGAGGGGGTCAGGGTCAACTGTTTTACCCAGTACATTACTAATGTCTCAAATATAGCAGCCCACAACTCTGATTATTGTGGGCATTACAGGAGCATGTGTACATAGTCACACCTGAATCAGTCCTGTTTGGATATATGTTGGCCAGCCTCTCCATGCCTGATTGGAGTCAACCCAGATGGTGTCACAGTGATGCCATCAGGGTTCTCACAGGCTTATATATATTTGACTAAACATGGCAGATAAATTGATAAATTTCTAAAATCAGAGCAGGCCTACCTGTCCTGTGGCCGTATTACAGTTGTTTTTAAATTTTCTGCAAAAAGTTTCATTTAAAAACGTGAATACTTCTGCTACAGAAAAGAGACGCCAGTTCAAAAACACCAGATTTATCAGCCCCGAAAATCTTGCATCAGTTCAAGTAATAGTTCATGCGAAAACAAAATAAATTGTATGTTGTCCTCACCTCCCTAGGGTTTATGTGGTCCCAGAAAAAGTTCTCCATCGAATGGCGTTAAGACGAGCTGAGCACCCAATAGAATGAAAGCATATCAGTGTGAACTAAAGACTGTGAAACATCAAACCTCCCGTGATGAGATTTCTTGTGTCTGCAGGCTTTGTTTAGTGATAGTTTAGTAAAATAGTTGTGTTTGAATTTCTCTGTGCCCACAAATGGATACCAGATGTTATTCAGATGGTTTATAACCTTTCTTGCTCTTTGTACAGCCTCGAAGTCTGTTTGGACTGATATGCTTTTATTTTTTGGGTGCTCTTCTCTTTGTAACACCATTCGGTACAACTTTTCCTGGGATCATGGTGAGCCGAGCGAGGGGAGAACTACAGTATATACAGTTTATACTGTGTGTGTGAGTGGATGCAGACCAGAAACAGGACATCTGCTGAGGTAACACCGAACGTTTGGCTCTGCTCATGTATTCTTGTCAGTAAGTGGGTTGCTTGGACTAATTGAAATTAGCGAATGACTTAATCGAGTGATTAAATAACCAGACTGGGCTGTTCCTCCTGGCTCTCAGCTGGCTGATCTACCTCGAGCTCCTTGATCCAGAGAAAGTGACCTGATTCCCTCGGAGAGCCTCGCTGTAAGAACAAAAACAAAAACACACATCTCCACATCGCAGCTAATCTGACAGTGAGTCTTTCAGTCCCAATTATAGGACAGAAACAAACCAAACTGCCAACAGCATTAGATCAGCTCCACTGTTTCATCTGTTTCAATTACTGTGTGGAAAAATCCTAAAGTAACTTTAATTTAACAACACAAGTCGTGGAGTAACAGCAGTTCATTATTATATAAAATAAGATCACTGCCTGGATTGAAAAGAATTAAAGAATAATTCAAATCTGTGTTTGATTTTGTCCTCACTGGCCAAAAATCCCATAATAAACATTAAGGATATTGAAATTTAGGAGGTCTGAGAGAAAACTAGTCTGCTGCACCTCCTCTTTGCTCTGTTTTCAGCCTTTAGAAAATCTAGCCTGTGACGGGAGACTTTGGCCAATCACAGGTTATTTTCAGACAGAGGGCGTTGCTATTGGCTTCACTACAAATGCACATTGGCGTGCATGTCGTGGCTGAGTCAATGACGGAGAATCCTGCAGAGATAGTTGCTGTTCCAGCATCGGCAACAACTGCTTACACTGGGAAGCAACCCAAAAAAGGAAGGCAGACTATAGCCCCGTTTCCACCGAGCAGTTCAGTTCAGTAGTTTCTGTTCCCACTGTGTAAAGTTGTGGATGGTCCCAACAGAAGCGTTCCTTAGCGTCCCCATGTTTGGTCCCCCCTCTGTTGGGGTACCTAGCACACAGATCTGGTACTAAAAGGTGGAGCTGTGAACACTGCAGTCTGATTGGTCAGTAGAGGACGCTCACTGTGCTCAGGGCTGAGTTGTGTCTGGTTTTGAGGCTCATGTAACCACTGTTCACACTGTGGAGAGTTTTATTAGTAAACTGTAACTATAAAATGAAAGGATGTTTTGCTGCCTCTCACAGCAGCTGGAGTCTGAAAAAAAATAACTTCATTCACTGGGCCGACTGCCGGCAACTTTTAAGGTGGAACGTTAACTTGTAATGTTACTCAATGCATGAGTTGATGACGTGAATCCATCAGCACACCTTAAATTTCACTGTGACAACTTTGACCATCACTTTAGTTTTTATGACGTAACACAACACTAAACCCCTGAGCTTGCCTGAGAAGGACTAAATGCACAAAGCTGCTATTTTTAAATATCCCATGGAGAGAGACTCTCACTGCAGCCTGTTCTATTTTGTTGTGAAAATGTGGGCGTGCAGCCTCGTTCTGTGGACGATAAACCAGGTGCAGACTTCCATCTGTGTCACCGCTGATGAGGAAATACAGCGAGTGCTGGACGGAGCAGTGAGTGACAACAACCCCGCCCACATTTAAGAGGACTGTCTGAACAGACCCAGGGTCTAGGTACCATGTCTGAAGGGTTACTGCTGGTTCCAAAGGTGCTGGACTGAAAGGGTTTGGTGGAGACGGGACTTAAAAGACAGTCTGACGATAAACTATAAAACTCACTATCTGGAAAATCATATCACTATCAGCGAAGTGTGTCAGATATGAAGAAAAAATGTTGGTAATAGTTTTGCCTTCTGCTAACCTGTGCTAAAGACTCATGGCTGCGGCTTCAAGTTCACGTTTATCTAGCTAACAACAGCTTGAGACTTAAATCACAGTGTGTCCTTCGCCTCAGTCCCTGCTGCTACCGACCTCTGGCTGAGAGGAGAGCAGGCAGCAGCTCTGTAGAAAGACCCTGAGTCAGTGGCCACAGCAACCTGAATCCACCCTGCGCACACTCCCGCTCCAGGGCAATGGACAGCCCCGGATCAGAAAACTTTATGTTGCTGCTGTTACAAACTGCTGTTACCTTCCGTAGTGGCTTGAGGGTTTGCACTGGTTGAATTCAAGCCACTCCAGCTGGCAACTGAAGGCTCGTCCCCAAAGCCTCTGCCTGCTCTCCTCCTGAGGAAGCACTCCACAGCAGTGGGGGGGAAGCTGAGGCACCATGGGATGGCTCGCAGCTAATTCTTGATTCATTTGTGGTCTGATAAACAGAGAGAGAGCCGGCAAGGAGGGTCTGAGAGAATGAGCAGTGGGCTGTGGGACACACTGGGTTACTGTGTGAAGTGGGTGCATCTGCCTGTGGTCATCTGATGGGAGGGGCTTAGGACAGAGAGGGCGGAGCTGCAGGACAAGGGAGCTTGTTACCTTTTTGTTGTTGTCTTTTTCAGATTTCTGCCTCCCCAGCTTTTATTTACACAACAAACAACAGATATTCCTTTACAACTCATTCACAGATCACCCCAGTGGTCAGTTTAATAATGATGACATTATCAAGAAGATCTTTTTGACAAGACAAACAGTAGAGTAACAGTGGTTCCTGTTTTATTATACAAACATAAAATCAATAGAGAGACAAACGACATCTGCTCTTTTGAAGAACAATGCTTACGTCCACACTGACTTTGTGCAAATATACAGAGCTCTGGTATGTTTAACAATCTGTGTTTGTTCCCTCTCAGAAACTGAAGGATGTGGAGTCCATCATTAAGATCGTAGAGCTGGAAGGAAACGACCTGGTGAAAGATTATTCTGATGAGATTGAGCGAATGTTGGGAAGCAAGATGAAGTCAGTGAAGGTGAGGACAAAGAGGCTACTTCATCAACTCCAGGTCTTCATTGGTGTCTGAGAAACACTGATCAGCCTAGTTAGCGTGATTAGGAGCATTCATTTCTGGGACCTTGATTTTTGTACTTTTTCCTGCTTTACCAAAGAACACCTGTCAGACCAGACATCAGAGCCAGGCAGGTCTGATTCACAAAAGAAATTACTCTCATGATATGACAGTGCTGAATGCAGTTTTCTATGTGGCTCACATGTGGTATAAATGCCAAAAACACAGTGGACAGAACAATGACAGAGAGAAGGAGAAAACAGTGAGCTACAGGTCCTGACCGACGAGGTACCGAGGTGTTCCTCAAAACTTAAGGTGAAGAATTTAAACATGACTGAGAGAAACCATATTTGGGATTTAATATCTCAGTCTGTTAGTGTGATTCAGTTCCTACCAACTCTCTGAAGATGGTAATAATTTCACTGTAACCGTGTGTGGCTGCCAGCACTGACCTTTATGATCTAGACTTTTTTTGCAGTGAGGCTCATCTGCAAAATCTATGAATATTAAGTCATTTAAATATGTGCAAAACAGCACAGGAGCACCAGGAGGCTGTTTGCTAACAGTGCATCTCTCTTATTGTGGGTGCTGTGAGAATTACATTTGTGCAGAAGCTGCAGAATCATTTTGTGAATTTGCCCTTTAGAGTTTATAACAGAACAACATAATCAGGTAAAAACATTAGGTCCATGTACAATGCAGATCTGTCAGTACATTAATAAAATAACACTACTTTTACAACGTATCAAAGACTGTCTTGTCTCTGCCTGTAAACACTGAACTGAGATCATTTGAGCCAAATTTAACTCAGATGTCACAAGATAAATCTCTGTGATTTAACACTGTGAATAATGTAAAGTAAGAATGTAATGATGGAATCTTTTTCTTGTCAAATACTTAGCAATAAAAATACTGAAATGAAATGAGAGGGTTTTAAGAGTTTAACGGCTCTGTTTTCCCACAACCCTTTGTCTGATGTAACCTGTGGTGGTGATGATGATGATGATGATGATGATGATGATGAAACATTACTTTATTTATGGGGTCATAAAGGATGTTCACAGGCAGATTGTCCTTCACATGGTACATGTTTTTATTTCCCACTGCAGTCAGACGACTCATAAAGACTTTTCTGTTTGTCGTCTCAGAGGTTAGCAGAGTCTGCAGAGGACGCTGACCTGTACCACGACTTCAACGCTTCATTAACGGTGAGTGCTCTTGTTTTTAAAGGTCACTTCCAGCTGGTCATGTTTATGTTTTAGTTCTTTGTGTGCTTTTTGCTTCATGATTAAAACTGCAGAGTAATGAAATCACTAACGTTAGCATGCTAAATGTGTGCAGATCAGAGGGGAACATACTTTGGCACATCAAAGAGACGATTCAAAAGGTTTTATATTTTCAGTAGTCTGACTCACGGGGTGCACACTGTGGCTGTAAACCTGCCACTGGGCCACTGATTTAGGCCGGAACTCTCCCTTCCTTCCTTCCGCTATCTGCGTGTTACCATTTCCAAAACTTTTTCAATACGGGAAACAACAAAAACAACAACAACACCAACCTCCGAGCTGAGCAACTTACAGGCTGAAAATGGCAACTTTTGATGAAGATCTGGAACGCTCAATGAGTCATGCCTGCTTTGTTTTTTTGGTGAATTGTTGTAAAGATCTACAATGAATAAAACAACATGTACCGATCCATTCACTTCACATGAGCTTCTCTTATGTAATAACGTTCTGCCAGAGCCACATGCAGCCATAAAACCGTCTGTAGTTTTAACAGGTTCAGTGGGCTCCTCTAAAGCTAAAATACAGTCTGGCTTCACCTCTATAGGTCTGATTACCAAATTATGTTTGTCTCTTATATCACTAAAAGTTGAATCACACAGTGACATACGACTAACAATGTTTTCTGTAGCGTTTTCTTTTGTGGAGCCATTTTACAGACAGTGCTCGCCTCCTCACGTGCGAATGTTCGACCAAACCAAGTTCAACCTGACACTGTTTTGCAAGACCACCATCACTGCATCCTGGGCTTAGTGCCGCCCAAGAATACTGTGACTGGTTTAAAGAAACACAAACACACCCATAGCAGAGAGGCAATCAGTGATTCCAGATCTTTCTGTAGCGCTGACACACCACTGTGGAGATGGCCTGGCTTCACAAGAATATGTTCTCAGCAATGTTTTTCTCCTCGATCAATGTTCAGTGATGTGTCCATGGGTCAGTGTGTTGAAATCACCCACAGCTTACAGCCTACTGATTTTATACTTCATTAAACCTACGCCCTCGAATGTTTGGGCGTTGTTGGGCCACTTAAACGCTGATATCTCCACAGTTACTGAACAGATTTTTACCATTCAGACTGCATTTGAAACATACATCTGCCCTCATGCTTTTGCAGTTTGAACTATGAACCTAGCCTTTACCAATCTGTCACAATGATAGTCTCTATCAAGAGACACAGGACCCTGGGAACAGAGGGTTGACCCCGATCAGAGGCACCGGCAGATTGAAGCTTTAAAGCTTCAGCTGACACCTGAAATTAGATTAGATCAAACTTCACTGATCCTGTGAGGAAACTGGGTCAACACCGCAGCAACCAAACTGCACACAGAATAACACTAACATGTTATATAAAAACATACAGTGTAGCATGAGAAGGTCATATTAACAGCACACAGCATTCAGTTCAGCAGCAGTAATCACATAGTTGGTAGATGTTGCTCATTAATTAGATGATTCTGTCTCTCTCCTGTCAAACAACCTCACTGATACTTCGTTAATCTGATTTTTTTTAAAACAATAGGAGCTGTTGTGTTTATGACAGCATGCTGCTAACCTGCAGTGCTGGGCTGCAGCCAACATTTAAGCAAAATAACACCTTATACAGTACAGTAGAACTGATAGGAGTGACTTTAATTCTAAAAACCTGCTATCAAAGGGCCTTTTTTTAAATAAAAAAAAACAGCAGCAAGGTTGCATTTATCAAAATAAAAGCTCAAATGGAAAATTCTCTCTAAACATAAACATATGTATAAGGAACACTTTACTGTTTTCATTCAACTTTCGCACCAAATTCAGGTCAGAATTTCTGAGTAAAACCAACTCCATAAAAACCAAAAGATAAATGGAAGACTTTTTAACAGTTGAATATTAAGTGAATATGCACTGATCAGCCAAAAAAATTAGAACCGCTCTCAGGTGGAGTGAGTAACATTGACCATCTTGTTACAATGCAATGTTCCCCTGGGGAACTTTTGCTCCAGACATTCATGCTACCTAATGCTCTCCACCCACCCAGAAACCTCTGCAGATCAACTATCTCTCGTCATGGCAGCAGCACTACCTGATGGCAGTGGCCCCCCAGCAGGAAAATGCCCCATGCTACGCTGCAGAAACTGCTCAGGAATGACCTGCGGAACGTCACAAAAAGCTAAAGGCATCGACCTGGCCTCCAAATTCCCCAGATCTAAATCTGATCAAGCATCCATGGGACAGGGACACCCCGCCTTTCCGAAAATAGACCTCCATTCTTCGTAATGGCGGGGTTTCCCATTTTTTCTCAAGGCCCCGCTATTCTGAATATTGGGGACAACGCCTGCAGTTCATTAACAGGTGCCTCCAATCAACACGTATCCACATGTGCGACCGGGAGTGGGGATTTCAGCACCACGGACAGCGCGCGTAAAAACACTTGACAAGCGTCTCCTTTTTAATGTGTTTGCTGCTAGCGAAATTATACATAAAAAATGAAGACAGTGACATATTTTCAATAAAAAACAATGAGTTGAACGTTCATTTCAAGCTTTTGTAGTACAGCAAATTTCAGAATTGTGCGAGTGCGGCCGGAGAGCGGGCGGCAGTGTTTGATGCAGGAAATTCAATATGGACTTGAAAATCCGTTTCGGAGTGGGGGTGGTTCGGAATGGCGGGCTGTCCCCCATGGGACGTGCTGGTACCTCTGAGGCACCCCTAATCCACGGTGAGGCCTTCCTGGAGTGGACATGTCTCTGACATGTCAAGGCATGGACACAGGTTCTCTGGAAGGTGTCCTGTGGTGTCTGGCACCCGGCCAGGTGCTGGCTTCGGATCATTTAGACCTGTCAGTTGTGAGGTGGGGCACCAGTACTTCCCAAGATGCTCAGTCAGATTGAGGTGTGGGAGACTTGGAGGCCAGGTCGATGCCTTGAGCTTTCTGTCATGTTCCTCATTCCTGAGCAGCTTTTGTGGTGTGGCATGGTTCATTGTCCTGCTGGGGGGCACTGCCATCAGGGAGTACCGTTGCTGTGAGGGGGGTTACCTAGCCCACAGCAGTGTTTGGGTTGGTGAAGGGCTTCAGGTGGCATCCACATGAATGCCAGGACCAAAGGTCTCCCAGCAGAGCATTGCATTGTAACAAGGTGATCAATGTTATTCACTTCACCTGTCAGTGTTTTGACTGTTTTGGCTGATCGGTTTATGTACCCGGTGGACTCTAGTGTTGTCTGCGTTGTGTTGATATGAAGAGGCCCAGACTGTTGATCTCCATTTATTCCTGACAACTGACAGAAAGAGTAAAAACAAAACCCTCCGTCAATTACGACCATATAACTCGAGCCCCTACACAAATTAGGTGACTCAGGAATATGTCACAATATTATACAATAACCTTAGGCTGGAAAATGAACTTATAAACAGCTTAACAGCTCTAAAACACAGAAAACAAGAGCAATGTCACTTACCTCTCCTATGAAGCACAACAGCAAAAAGGGAGAGGTAAGGTGGGAGACAGCCCTTTATAGGAGGGGTACCCCCCAAAGGTGAATGTAGGGGTACAGAAACTGAGTATCAAACATTGTGTATGGAGGTCTAAGCGTGTCAGGTAATAACAACTGACACAGATTTTGTGTAATTATAATACGTATTATTACAATTTTTTATTATTTTAAACTGAAGTTGTGTTCCCCACTGTGCTTCATAAAATCCCATCATTTGTCCTTATTCATTTATATTTGGAGAGATGCCTACACGTAATGTCGTCAGGATATTTAAGGTAATTTATGGTGGATAGATATTTACTCCTTTGTCTAAAAGTCATCACCTTATTCTGAAAGGAACCTGTTCATGTCCTACATCCTGTCTCCTGAACAGTTTGATTACTACAACTCCATGATGATCAACACGGTGGACGAGGACGGGAACAACGTGGAGCTGGGCGGAGAGTTCCCCCTGGAGGAGAACGAACACTTTAACAACCTGCTGGTGAACACGCAGCAGAGCAACATCCAGGTTCCCACCAATGTCTACAACAAAGGTCAGAGGTCGCCAGCTCTGCCTCTGAAATGTACAAACACTTCCTGTAAAGTTAAGCTTTGCTCAGGATGTTTCTGTTCTCTGTGTGCAGATCCCAACATCCTCAACGCCATCTACAACTCTGAGGCGTTAAACGACGTCTTCATCAGTAACTTCCAGAAGGATCCAACGCTCACCTGGCAGTTCTTTGGCAGCTCCACCGGCTTCTTCAGGATCTACCCCGGTCAGTTTTAGACTAGTCGTTAAAAATGTATTAACTACTGTAATTATTTAAATACATTCATCCATTTCCGTAGCAGCTTATCCTCTTGAGGGTCGTTGGGGGGCTGAAGCCTATCCCAGCTGACACTGGGTGAGAGGCAGGGTTCACCCTGGACAGGTCACCAGACTATCACAGGACTGACACATAGAGACAGACAACCATTCACACTCACATTCACACCTACGGACAATTTAGAGTCACCAATTAACCTGCATGTCTTTGGACTGTGGGAGGAAGCTGGAGCACCTGGAGGAAACCCACGCTGACACAGGGAGAACATGTCAGAGCACATGGAGGAAACCCACGCTGACACAGGGAGAACATGTCGGAGCACCTGGAGGAAACCCACGCTGACACAGGGAGAACATGTCAGAGCACCTGGAGGAAACCCACGCTGACACAGGGAGAACATGTCAGAGCACCTGGAGGAAACCCACGCAGACACAGGGAGAACATGTCGGAGCACCTGGAGGAAACCCACGCTGACACAGGGAGAACATGTCAGAGCACCTGGAGGAAACCCACGCTGACACAGGGAGAACATGTCAGAGCACCTGGAGGAAACCCACGCTGACACAGGGAGAACATGTCAGAGCACCTGGAGGAAACCCACGCTGACACAGGGAGAACATGTCGGAGCACCTGGAGGAAACCCACGCTGACACAGGGAGAACATGTCAGAGCACCTGGAGGAAACCCACGCTGACACAGGGAGAACATGTCGGAGCACCTGGAGGAAACCCACGCTGACACAGGGAGAACATGTCGGAGCACCTGGAGGAAACCCACACTGACACAGGGAGAACATGTCAGAGCACCTGGAGGAAACCCACACTGACACAGGGAGAACATGTCGGAGCACCTGGAGGAAACCCACACTGACACAGGGAGAACATGTCAGAGCACCTGGAGGAAACCCACGCTGACACAGGGAGAACATGTCAGAGCACCTGGAGGAAACCCACGCTGACACAGGGAGAACATGTCAGAGCACCTGGAGGAAACCCACGCTGACACAGGGAGAACATGTCGGAGCACCTGGAGGAAACCCACGCTGACACAGGGAGAACATGTCGGAGCACCTGGAGGAAACCCACACTGACACAGGGAGAACATGTCAGAGCACCTGGAGGAAACCCACACTGACACAGGGAGAACATGTCGGAGCACCTGGAGGAAACCCACACTGACACAGGGAGAACATGTCAGAGCACCTGGAGGAAACCCACGCTGACACAGGGAGAACATGTGGGAGCACCTGGAGGAAACCCACGCTGACACAGGGAGAACATGTCACAGCACCTGGAGGAAACCCACGCTGACACAGGGAGAACATGTCGGAGCACCTGGAGGAAACCCACGCTGACACAGGGAGAACATGTCAGAGCACCTGGAGGAAACCCACGCTGACACAGGGAGAACATGTGGGAGCACCTGGAGGAAACCCACGCTGACACAGGGAGAACATGTCGGAGCACCTGGAGGAAACCCACGCTGACACAGGGAGAACATGTCAGAGCACATGGAGGAAACCCACGCTGACACAGGGAGAACATGTCGGAGCACCTGGAGGAAACCCACGCTGACACAGGGAGAACATGTCAGAGCACCTGGAGGAAACCCACGCTGACACAGGGAGAACATGTCAGAGCACCTGGAGGAAACCCACGCAGACACAGGGAGAACATGTCGGAGCACCTGGAGGAAACCCACGCTGACACAGGGAGAACATGTCAGAGCACCTGGAGGAAACCCACGCTGACACAGGGAGAACATGTCAGAGCACCTGGAGGAAACCCACGCTGACACAGGGAGAACATGTCAGAGCACCTGGAGGAAACCCACGCTGACACAGGGAGAACATGTCGGAGCACCTGGAGGAAACCCACGCTGACACAGGGAGAACATGTCAGAGCACCTGGAGGAAACCCACGCTGACACAGGGAGAACATGTCGGAGCACCTGGAGGAAACCCACGCTGACACAGGGAGAACATGTCGGAGCACCTGGAGGAAACCCACACTGACACAGGGAGAACATGTCAGAGCACCTGGAGGAAACCCACACTGACACAGGGAGAACATGTCGGAGCACCTGGAGGAAACCCACACTGACACAGGGAGAACATGTCAGAGCACCTGGAGGAAACCCACGCTGACACAGGGAGAACATGTCAGAGCACCTGGAGGAAACCCACGCTGACACAGGGAGAACATGTCAGAGCACCTGGAGGAAACCCACGCTGACACAGGGAGAACATGTCGGAGCACCTGGAGGAAACCCACGCTGACACAGGGAGAACATGTCGGAGCACCTGGAGGAAACCCACACTGACACAGGGAGAACATGTCAGAGCACCTGGAGGAAACCCACACTGACACAGGGAGAACATGTCGGAGCACCTGGAGGAAACCCACACTGACACAGGGAGAACATGTCAGAGCACCTGGAGGAAACCCACGCTGACACAGGGAGAACATGTGGGAGCACCTGGAGGAAACCCACGCTGACACAGGGAGAACATGTCACAGCACCTGGAGGAAACCCACGCTGACACAGGGAGAACATGTCGGAGCACCTGGAGGAAACCCACGCTGACACAGGGAGAACATGTCAGAGCACCTGGAGGAAACCCACGCTGACACAGGGAGAACATGTGGGAGCACCTGGAGGAAACCCACGCTGACACAGGGAGAACATGTCGGAGCACCTGGAGGAAACCCACGCTGACACAGGGAGAACATGTCGGAGCACCTGGAGGAAACCCACGCTGACACAGGGAGAACATGTCAGAGCACCTGGAGGAAACCCACGCTGACACAGGGAGAACATGTCAGAGCACCTGGAGGAAACCCACACTGACACAGGGAGAACATGTGGGAGCACCTGGAGGAAACCCACAGAAAAACATCAGCCGCCCCCATCAACAAGGCGAATATCGGCTAATACCAATGTTGGGCTGATGAATCAGTGCATCCCTATCGTTCCACACATACCTCTTAGATAGTGGTTGCAGCTGAGACTTTGCTGGTCAGAGTTCACCAAAGATGCTCTGCCTCCACCCTTTGTGACAGTGAATGTTAGTGAACAGGAGGTGAATGTTTGCCAGTGTTAATTCATGCATGTGTGATGGTGTCTTTATACAGCCTACATAATCTGCTGACACTTTGGTAGTTTGTTGTATCTCTGAGTGTTTCCATGTTAACTGCAGACAGTGATATCAGCAGTATCTGAGAGGTCGATCTGAACTGACTCCATGTGTCTCTGTCAGGTATTAAATGGACTCCAGACTCCAACGGTGTGGCAGCTTTCGACTGCAGGAACAGGAACTGGTGAGTTCAGTCCACCAACATCTTCTCACATAAAAACCAGACAAGGTTCACATTTGATGTTTTAAAGGAACTATCTCAACATTTATTGGACTGAATGTGATGAAATGTGCTTCACATATTAATGTTACATTCAGGATGAATGGTAACAACATTGGTGATTCTGACTTTTCATCTAGCGCCATCATCAGGTCAGCATTTTTAATGTGCCCAATATTTTGGTTTATGACCAAATATCTGCAGAACTGGTGACATCCACATCAGCCTCAGCTGGACTTGGTGTTTACTGCTAATAAGCTAATGTTAGCATGCTAATACTCACTCTGAACATGGTAAATATTATCCCTGCTAATCTTCAGCATGTTAGCTTTCTCACTCTGAACATTTTAGTATGCTAGTGTTAGCATTCAGCTCAAAGCACAGTTGTGCAAAAGTACAGCGTCACAGACCTGCTAGCATGACGAATAAACATAAAGATGAAACTTGAATCACATTTTCAAAACGCCTGGTTAAAAATTTCGATCCCACTACTTAAACACGCATTATTTAAAACAACAGATGACGTTCTCTGCTGGTTTTAAATACAGCTGGTGGAGCTCAGACATTGTGTTTGAATGAACACACTGAACTCAGTTTGTTTACAGATATAAATAATATTCAGTAATAATCTGGTCGCTCAGTTTAGTCTGTCAGTAAAGGTGTCAGCACGCCAGCAGCTTGGAAACAGGAGCATAAAGTCCAGAAACATTAACGACATCATACTTTGAATTTTGCCTGTTTTGTAGGTTTTTTTTAAAAAGAAGTTTATAAATATTACAACATATCTTCAGCCTCTGTCTCGAAACTCACAACACCAGGACTTCACAAAGTTTAAAAAAAACTTTAAAATTCAATATCTGCCGTCCTGTTCGTTGATCTGTCACATGTTAAAATAGACAGATGTTTATTGGAACAAATGACAGTCCCAAATGCTGCAAACTTATATAGCATGAAGAAGAAAAGTGTCTAAAATCCTGAAGTCAAACTCGGTAAAATGATTTGAAAGAAGGAACAGGAAGTTAAATCCTCACAAACACCAACTGAAAGACGTTTAACCTGATATTTTATAAACAAGAAATGACAAAGTAAAACCTCCAAAGCGACCATCAAGCTGAGTCAACACCTCTGATACAGTGTGTTTGTTGTTTTGTGTCTGTTAGGCTAAAAAGCAAAGCTCAAAACTGACGGCCATGTAACAACAGAAATGATTATTAATACATAAAAGGAGAAACTGCCTGTGTGACACTGAGCTTCAGTCTGAGGCGCTCGTTCTGCTGGCTGTGTGTCGGCTGAGCAGCGGCCAACCAGAGTCTTGATCCTCTGGAAAAGACGATAAGCTCCTTCCTTAGCCGGGTCACTGCTGCCCACATGGCACCATATGCGACTGTTCATGCATTTCTAAATAATACCAGAGAGCTGCATATGTCCCTGAACGCCACGTCACGCCGCATTACTGCAGCTGAGCTGGAAAAAGCTGCTGCCTGTAACTCTGAGTGACACATTTTATTTGTTTCTATCAATAATGTGGAGTTTATAGAGATTATAATAATAATAATAATAATAATGATATATCATTTATATAACACCTTTCAGACAATATACTGTCAAATCTGATCAGTCACTGTGTTTGATAGTGCAATAAAGCGTGTAACAAGAGGACGTCACAAACATTGAAATGAATGGGTACTGGGTCTGTTGTCATGTTGTGTTCAGGTACATCCAGGCAGCCACGTCTCCCAAAGACATCATCATCATGGTGGACATCAGCGGCAGCATGAAGGGGCTGAAGATGACCATCGCCAAACACACCATCAACACCATCCTGGACACACTGGGAGAGAACGACTTTGTCAACGTCATTGCTGTGAGACAAACACACAAAAAGACTCGCACACACACACATTTCAACAACCAAACACAGTCTGACATTACAGCAGTGGTAGAGGAAGTACTCAGATACTGTAAAAATACTTAGCTACAAATAAAAGTCCTGCATTGAAACTGTTCCTGCAGCAAAAGCATGTAATGAGAAAAAAGTCCCCTGTGACTCTACTACTGTTATTTATATATGTATGTATATTTATAGCGTTAGCTGTTAGCAGCCAGTGGCCAAAACTAAGTGCTAACAGAGGTTGCACTGATGATGTGTTCAAGCTCTATTCAGTAAAAATGAGTATTAGGTGAAGGTAAATTATAACCATCTCATGATATGTTCAAATGCAATCTTGTAAAATTTATTTTTGATGAGAATCTTGAATAAATACAGTTGTGTGAAAGAGAAATTTGACGTTTTCACAGCAACATAATAATAATATAGATATTAAAGCAGGAAGTATGAGATATTATTTATCGTTAGAAGGCTTTCAAAACAGTTTTTTTTTCTTGTGAACGAAAGTTTTATTAAACGTGTTAAATAAATGTGTTTTATTGAATTTGTGCTCATTTAAAGACGAATGACTCTAAAACACTTCAGTCATTTTTTAAAATGTAGATTTCTTTTTCCCCTGGCACGACAGAGGGAATCAATAGCAACAAAAACAGCGGCTATCAACTAAATTGTTGTTTTAAACATTGGTGTTGGCCCAGAGTTTCAGAATCTGTTCATCCCACATATCATCAGATAATTACTGTGAAATCAGGAGTGTACTGTTGTAGTTGGTTCAGGTGGAGCTGATTATGAACCATTAACTAATGATTATTTTCATCATGGATCAATCTAATTATTTCCTCCATTAATCGACTGATTAGTGAAAACAGTGAGAAATGTTCGTCACAATGACGCAGAGCCCAAAGTGACACCTTCTCAACATTATCACTAACACATTACAGTTATTAACATCATTCAGAGGAAAAGTTTGTGAAGCTGAAACCATGAAATGTTAATGTAATGGTGTCACATTATTTTTCAGCTGTACTCGTATAAACTGCTGGTTAAATTCATTTATTACATAACATCATATTTTATAAACCTTTGTATGTTTTCTGTGTAAAAATCTTCATCTGCAAAGTAACTAATGCTCTCAGATAAATCCAGTGTGTAGAATTTAAAGGAGCGTTGGAGGTAAAATACAAATACTTAAGGTTTGTACTCAAGGGTTCGGCATGTAAGATTTAGGGGGATTTAGTGGCGTCTAGCGGTGAGGATTGCAGATTGCAACCAGCTGAAACTTCTCCTGGCTCTGATTCTTTCAGTGTTGATTGTTGAGGAGGTTTTTAGCGGGAGCTGAATTATCCACAGAGGTCTCTCCTCCTCTCCTAAACAAACAGAGCTGGTCATTAAAACTGGTTAAAACACTGAATAAAGCAGTTAAACATTAAAAGCCAAGCAGGAAACTATACTTATTATACTATATTCCAGTATATCCCCCTAAATCCTACACACTGCACCTTTAAGTACGGTACTTGAGTAAATGTACTTAGTTTCCTTACATCCTTCGGGAGGCTGCTGTTACTGGTCTGCGGATTTGAACCTGTGTCCTCCTGTTTGCAGTACACTGACTACGTTCGGTATGTGGAGCCGTGCTTCAAAGGAACTCTGGTCCAGGCCGACTTGGACAACAGAGAGGTAAGACCATTATCTGCTTCATGGAGGCTTAAAGAGCTGATGAGGCGTCTTAGCGGCCAACACACACACACACACACACACACCACACAGAGGAATGCCCCTCAACGTTATTTTCAGGTCAACCTATTAGCCTACTTCTTGACATGTCAAGCCGCAGCAGGTCATCCTCTGTCCAGTGCTCTGCAGTCTGATCTCAGAGCTACAAGGATTCAGATTCTCTACTCGTGTAAAAATACAAACATTATTGCAATATATTGTATTTTTTATTTGTTATAGTTTCACTCTTTCCTTCTTCGTATTGAAATTACGACAAAAAAAAATCTAAAACAACAATTTCCCGCAGCATAAATAAAGCTCTACCTTATGCTCTACTGTTCTTACCTTACCTTACCTTATTTATCTCTGTGTCTCTCAGCACTTTAAGCTGCTGGTGGAAGAGCTGCATGTTAAAGGTGAAGCGAAGATCAAGAACGCCATGAAGGAATCCTTCAAAATACTAAATGAGGTTTGTGTCCCGTGATGATCACAGGAGCAAGAAGAAATTAAGCTCTTCATTTAACAAAACTTTAAAGCTCTGAGATTATTTTTGTATTGTTAAATATTAACATGTTGTTGCTGTGGTCTCCTACAGGAAGTTAGAAAGCATGTAGCCTTAGAGGATGTGATGTGTGTGTATATACACATTCAAATATGCAGTTTGTAAAACCAGTTGAAATTCAGAGAAACTTTTTTTTGGCCCTGCTTTGCCTGCCGAACTCAAATCCAGAGTTGAATGTGATGCAGACAGGTCACTTCACAGTCACTGTGACACCTGTAAGTTCTTATATTGTGTCTGTGTGTGTGTGTGTGTGTGTGTGTGTGTGTGTGTGTGTGTGTGTGTGTGCAGGCGAGGGTGAACGGTCAGGGCAGCATGTGTAACCAGGCCATCATGCTGATCACAGACGGAGCCATGGAGGACTTTGAGTCTGTCTTTGAGGAGTTCAACTGGCCTGAGCGCAGGGTGAGGACGAGCACTGGGGGTCAGAGAGAAGAGACGATCTCTCCGCACGTTAACTGGGATTTCTCTGCAAAATCAGCTCCCTTTCACCAGTGACATGAGCTCATGAGACTGGGCATGTTTAGCACCAGCATGTGTGTCTGTGTGCACATTTATAGCTGGGGCCAACTGCAGAGGGTACCAGGCCTTTATTTGAATAGATATCAGACGCAGGCCTTTATTTCTTGTGAGCAGTATCACGAACGTGCTGTTTTCTTTCTACCAAACTTCACCCGTATCACCACACAGAAGGGAGCGTGCATCCAATCAAACATGTAAACATTAATGACATCCTCCTCGGCTGAGCTGTAACGTTAGCTAGCTCAGTGGTGCTATGTGAGCTAGCAGCAGGTGCCGGCTTCCTTCTGCGTAGTGATTTGGTCGGCAGGTGTAGTTTAGTTTAAAGAAAATAGATCCTGCATGAACCGGGTTATGATTTCTGGAAAGAGATGTTTATATTAAGTTTTTCTAATGTATTCTTTTTTCGTGCTTAGTGCACCACAAGCCGAGTGCCAACTAGTCCCATTATATTGGAGAGAAGGCCGACTGATTGACGCCCACAGTGACTGAAACACGACAGGAACTCTGTAGATGAGGAATCCAGAACAACAAAGGGTTAACAAACTGTTTCTCTGTTCAGGTGCGAGTCTTCACCTACCTGATCGGCAGAGAGATGACCTTCGCTCAGAACACCAAGTGGATCGCCTGCAACAACAAAGGTGTGTGCGCTTGAATGTGTGTGTGTGTGTGTGTGCGCGCGCGCGCGTGTGTGTGTGTTTCTCTCTCTCTCTATAAACTGCATGTTTCTGTGTGTGTGTTCTCTCAGGTTACTACACACACATCTCCACGCTGGCCGACGTGCAGGAGAACGTCATGGAGTACCTGCACGTGCTCAGCCGGCCAATGGTCATCAACCATGACCATGACATCATTTGGACGGAAGCCTACATGGACTCTGTGGTGAGCCAGAGCCGGCCAATCAGAGAGCTTAAAGTAGCAGCTCATTATTTTCTAAGTGTATCAGACATGAAATCATGAAACCTTTCTTTCTACATTGTCATTTTGGGGTGAACTACTCCTTTAAGTGAGCATACTGTACAGTCATCATCATCATCATCACTTCACCTTCATCTGTCTGCTTCCTCCCTGTGTTTGGACTCATTCTCCCATGATCCTCTGGGCGTTTTCCTCCATCGCTCCGACAGCTTCCCAACACCAAGGAGGTAAAGAAGAAGAAGTTGTAGTTTTAGATGAACAGTTCTTCATCCTGCAGGATTTAATATGTAGAAGAAGACATAAAAGTTACATGGTATATGTTTGACATGTTAGACATTAATATATCAACATATATGAAAGACTCCCTCTGAGTTATTTCATGACCCCCACAGTGCCCTGACCCTCATGTTGAGAACCACTGGTTCACATTATAGTGATTGTAGTACTTTTACCACCACGGTGCTTTAACATGCACACAGTACTGCAGTAGTCCCACATCACCACCTGGAGTTCAACCTCAGAGCTGCACTAGCTGCATGTAATGTCACAATGAACATATTATATTATATGTAAGGGATGATGTGCAGCGAGCAGGTTGTCATTATAACAGGGTGATGTCACAGGATCCCAACACAAACAGCTTTTCATTTGATTGCTTCTGCTGACAACACTGACAACAAAGCTGTGTATAAACTGTGTGTAGGTGACCAAGAATAAACTCTGTATAGAAAATTCAAAGAAAAGACCGTAAGATTATCATCGTTTTATCAAACCACAGTGACACTGTTTGAACATGGTGTCAGTCACCATTTTAAATGTCTTCAGGCTGCTTTCACAGCTGCCCTGTTTGGTTCAGTTCAGTCAAACTCAGGTGCGTTTGCCCCCTCAGTTCGGTTCATTTGTGCAGGTGTGAACACAGCAATCACACTCAGGTGTGAACACACCAAACCAACCAGACTGAGACCTTCTTGAAGAGGTGGTCTCAGTCTGGTTCCAAAGGAACTCTGGTGCGGTTGGTTTGTGGTGAGAAGGTGTTGCGACCTGGATGTGAAGCAACTGCAGTCACATGACACATTGTTTGGGTTAAACATGAGCATGTTACAGTCCTGGAGGATTATTAATGTGCACCTCCTCCTGTACTGCCTTAATATGCACATTCAGCACATCCAATGCATCAAAACATTGTTTTCTAGTTGGAGCCGCGCCTCGTTTTCAAACTGTATGCTTTGACTAAAATGAACAATGACAGCAATATAGTCCACGATGAGCAGCGCTAAAATCAACCTGCGTAGTTGTCCCTCCATTGTGACATTAGAAAGTGTCACATTTATCTTGCAAGTGTACTCTTCTTCAACGTTTGCTTTACTTCCTGGATTTTTCCCACATGGAAAAAACTTTGGAACAACATGAGTCCCTGATTCAGACCAGAGGAGACCACTCTAGGGCTGACAGCAGCCTTAAAATCTGCCTCCCCAGTCCATCAGTCATGTTTGAGAGTGTGTGTTCTTATAGAAATAGAAAACTCACTGTGTGTCACTTGGTTTGCTTCGTCTCAGCTCTTCACCACCAAAGCTCAGAGTCTCCTGCTGATGACCTCGGTGGCCATGCCAGTGTTCAGCAAGAAGAAGGAAACGGTCAGTGTCAACTCTGTCTACTGTAAAAGCCTCTGCATATTGAGTCTGTTTTTTTGTCCAAAATCGTCAGACATCTGAAAATAGACACGACTTCATGTTATGTCAATCAACTGTCATCCTTCATTAAAGTTATCTGAACTTTAAGGGACTTATCTCTGAAAAGATTTTGGTTGTTAGATACGATAAAGGCCAGAATTCATTGTTGTCAAACCTGTAAGCAGAATAGTCACTCCTCTGACTCACACTGGGTTCACGTCTGTAGTGAATTAAATAGTTAAAATAGATATTCCACATTTTTCTGGGTACCCGCTGGAGCTCCCTTTAAGGACCCGAGTTGAGAACCACTGCTCAGGAGGAGTTTAACAGCATCTGTGAGGATTTTTCTCTTCAGTCGCCATTTTGTTTCAGTCTTCAACAAACAGGAAAAGAGACCACATTCATCCCTCCATAGGAGCAGGACGCTGACCAGAAACTGACCAAATGTAGAAGCTGTAGTTTACATTTTCACATTACAACAGTGTTGTTGTATTAAAACAGTTGATCAGAAGGGAGATTCCTCCAGATGTCTAAAACTCTGTGGTATTAAAGTGACCCTGCTGCCTGTCTCTCCAGCTGTCCCATGGGATCCTGCTGGGTGTGGTTGGCTCTGACGTCCCACTGATGGAGGTGATGAAGCTGGCACCCAGATACATGGTGAGCTCGGCTGAGATGTGTTGGGAAGTTGGTCTTGCTTTTCACAATAAAAGCTGTAAATGTCAAAATTCCTCGAGCTTCCTCTCCTTGATGTTTCTTCCTCACCTTCCTCCACAGCTGGGAGCTCACGGCTACGCTTTCCTCATCACCAACAACGGTTACATCCTGGCTCACCCTGACCTTCGACCTCTGGTGAGTTCAACATGAATGCAGACGACAGATTTAACTTGAGAGCAGCAGCAGCAGCTCTGATTGACTAGATCTCTATTTAAAGAAAGAGATGTACCATTACAGTGTCGCAGATGTCCTGAAGGGTACATTAAGGGGAGAAGGTATTAAGTATTTATGAGGATGGTTATACAGTATTTCACTACTCACACACACACACACACACACACACACACACAGTAACAGTGTGTCCTCTGTCCTACAGTATAAAGATGGAAAGAAACTGAAGCCGAAGCCAAACTACAACAGTGTGGACCTGTCGGAGGTGGAGTGGGAGGATACAGATGAGAGGGTAACTACGATTTCAAACTCAGGAATTACAGTAGGAATGAAAGCTTTCACAAATTAATTTGAGAGGAACACAACTGATTTAACTTTGTATTATTTGCACTTGTAGCTGAGAACGGCCATGGTGAGGGGAGAGACCGGCAGCAGAACACTGAGCATCAGAGCATCGGTGGATAAAGGGGTGAGGAATCAATCAGTTCACATCGTGTTGATCACAGCATCTTAAAGAGGCAACAGACAGCATCTTTTCCTAAATATTATCATGATGAAAATAATGTGGGTTGCACAGGGTAGTGTCCACAGTAAAATCACACTATCAGCGTTTACATAGGTTACTTAGTGGCTTTGCAATCTGTGCAATAAGCTTCTGCCACCGGGGACGAAATTTCGCAGAAAAAATCTGCTTTACGGCAGGAAACGCGTCATGTATTGTGAAACTGGTCGGTCAGCCAATCAGGGACTGGAGCTGGTCCTTATGAGGAGTTGGGCATGAGATAGTTGAGTCACGAGCACAATGGCAGACGGACAAAGTTTGGAGACAAGTGAAAAACGGCCTAGCAAAAGAAAAGGAGCTCCTCTGTGTGAGGAGGCAAAGAAGAGCAAAAAGGAGAGTGATAAAAGAAGAGGAAAAACAAGAGTAAACCTCAGTCAGGCGTTCAAGAGATGGAGGGAGCTCCGTGACCAAAGAGGCTTCAAAACCCATGTCCAGCTAGCTTTCTTTCTAATGGATCAGTAAGTAACACGGCTAAATGTTAGCTAGACCAGAGAGGACTGTACTGTACTGGCTGCTAGTTCATTCCTAGCTGGCCAGCATCGCAAATCGCCGCAACCAGGGAGCGGGTAGCGAGTGTTGGTCGGCTGACATCCTGGTTGCCATTCTACGGCAGCCCTCGGACAGTGATACCCCCCTCCCTTCCTTCTGTTCTCTTCTCACGGAGGCAGCTATCCACGGACATCGCCCAGCTAAGTTACGCCCAGCTAAAGCCTGATTTATGGTCCTGCGGCGTACCTACGACGTACCTACGTCGTTGCTGTGACGCCGTCGTGAACCCTTTGAACTTCTCCGTCACTCCATTTCGTCGCGGTGCAATTCACCGCCAGAGCAGTAGGAGGCTGCGTTCCTTTCCTGAATGGTTATCGTCGTCTCTAGTTGATTCTTTGTTTAGCTTCCAGCTTTTCCGGTCACAGAGAGATGAACGCGGAGCACGTACAAATGGCTCCGTCCGTATCCGTATTGAACGTTGAGCATAAATGGGCCTTAATACTGCAACATCTACATCGCAACAGAAGATGTTTCAAGATGGCGGGGATACGGAAATACGGAACCGGAAATGCGTTGCTTCCAAGCAAACCAATCACAGCCCTCTCGGTCTGCGCTGGGTCTGCGTCACCTCGATGTGTAGTTACATTTCTGGGGAGGTGCACGTCAGGCTACACCGGGGGCTACGGCGAGTCTTCTGCGTAGCCACGTACCCTACGACGTAGCGACATCGTTGATTTAACGCAGGACCATAAATCAGGCTTAAGTGAACACTGGACTTTGTTTCCCATTCAATTTGAGCTCCAACCGGCCGCATGGTTTCCACACGGTAGCGTTTATTCTAGAATGGGGACTGTTTACATGTGCATATTGGTATAATTCCACTGTGTCTACTGTTGTTTGTACTGATACTGTACATATTGGTATCATTTACTGTGAGTTTCCTGCTGATAATCATTCAAAATAGTTCTACGGTCGATCGGATGATGCAGAACACACCAGACAAAATTAGCTTCACTGGTCACAAACTTGAGGTTCCTAGGATGGTGAAGGCAGGACCTGCCCTAGTCTCCCTCTGATTGGCTGGCACTCATTGCCTTCATTGGTTGGATTAGTGAGGTTTAGACAAGAGGAGTGAGATTGATTAGGAAAAGGTTCAGATAGCTGTTGTGTTGGTGGGTTTGTCTTGTACTGGTGGTGGGTGTGGTTTGTAGGGGTGAGTCATGTACGCTACAAACACAATGTGTCTGCAGCTATACATGTGTCAGAAACCTTTATTCAGTCTCTGGCAGAAACACATCACAGAGGATAAGCGCCATGCAGAAGAAGCAAGAGCAAACCTGTAATTACAAAATAAAAGTCTCTGTTTGAAAATAAAAGTCTCTGAAGATGAAGAATTCACAACAATCAGTGTAACAGCTGATTACAAACTGTTGAGTGATGCAGTTCTACACACAGGCATTCACACAGTCAGGTTCATATTGTGTTATAGATTGACAGAATTTACAGAATCTTTGTTTCTACCAGCTTTTTAACTTTCCTCTCTACATGCGCACACACACACACACACACACACACACACACATTTACCACACATTATAGAGTCAAGCACACAGCACTGTCCACTGTCTTCATTCTTCACTATGTTTTGTTTCTGTTGTGTTACTGTTGTTGTCATGGTCACAGTCATCATCGCTGTCACACCAGGTGTACAAGGTGTACAAGGTGTACAAGGTGTACAAGGGGGCCGGAGGTTCAGGTTCATGATTTTCAGTTAGTCTGAAGAAAAGCACTGGTTAGTTTTAGTTAGCATGCTGAGATTATTTGATATGATTCAGTTTGGATTGTTTATTGTGTGAATGAACTTCATACTGTAAACAAAGACACACAGTATCTAATGAAGCTCCGCCCATCAGCTGACTCACCTGAGACAAACCAGGAAACAGAAAGGTTTTATGCCTCACTGAGACGACACAGACACACACGCACACACACACTGAGAACTGTCATGACGAGAAGATTAATTCATTTGATTGATTTTGATTTGAAAGTTTATTTTGAACATTTAAAAAGAAAAGAAAGCAACAACAACAGACAATGAAAAGATTGTTCAAAAAGGAGTGGAAAGAAGTGGAACTTTCATCCCACCCCTTCATAAGAAAGAAACTGATCATTTGCAGACACTTAATAGCACCATTATTTAGTGCCAACATTTTGTTTTGTTGGAGGAAATGATCCCTGTTAAAGATAATGGGCCTAATTGACAGCTTTGCTGCTGGAAATGTGGAAAGTAGCCTATCATGTCTACACTTCATGGTGTTAGAGGGATTTTCCTTTTTGTTTTTTAAAGAGGGACACTAGCTATATTTTTGTGCAGCTGTTAATTTCTAACACAGCTCAATATCAGGATGATTTTATTCAGACTATCAATTTGGTGTTGATATGATTTAATTGTGGCGTCAGCTTTAAGCTTTATTGTAGCATATATAACGTTATGACAAAGAAGACCAATTTATCAGACGCAATGATGTTAGACGATAATTGTAATACACGCAATTCATCTGCGCAGCATTGATTTCATGGGATTCAAGGGTGTGATCAGTGTCAGATGTACAGGTACAGGTACTGTAGCTACTTGAACCAGTGATGAGTCATTTAACCTGCACATCATTTTATTTGCTGCCTTGTTTGGTCTTGATTTTTCCCTCTCTCCTCCTCTATTTCTTCTTTCCTCACCCGTTTCTTTTTCTTCTCTATTATGTGATTTCATTGATGTTTTGACAGGGGAATTTCTTTGATAAGCTTTTAGTGGCTTCTAAGCTCTCTGGCACTTTTCTTTTTTTAATCTTGTAAATGTTATACTGTCTGTTTTTAACATTATGTGCAAATAAACTAATCTAAACTAAAACTAAACATTATTCATCCCGTTATGCGTTGCCACGCATGTTTCCTCCTCCTGCAGCTGCCACGGTGTTGGCCTTTTCTCTAATGTTGCTTTTCTCCTCCTCATATTTTAGTAGAATTAATCTCTGATCCTCACGAGAAATACTTTTTTCCCCTCACATACGGCGCTCTGTGAGGACGATCAGTGACGCTGCGCTTCTCTCATGATTGTGATTGGTCCGCTGTGTGCGCGTTCACAGCTCTTGATAAAGCAACACTGGGTTGAGTTACCGAGTTGATATCCAGCGTCGTGATACTGATTATCCTGATTGCCATTGTTAGGATTAGTCAACCCAGGATAGGTCTGGGTAACCCAGGAAAGGTTGATCTCGCTTCGTGATACAGGCCCCAGGTCTCAGTCACACAGTCGAGGAAACCTGCTGTTTGTCATCTCCTGTTGATGTGGTCCAGTCAGACGTGTGAGACGACTCCTCTGTATGTCTGATTGGTCTCTGATGCTTTTAGGTTGTGGAAAGTTCTATTTACAAAGAGATCTTATTTAGCATGAAGGGTTTGTTTTGTGTGTGAAGAACAAAATGCTGTACCACGGTTCAACTATACTGATAAATGACAGAGACACAGATCCCTCTGAGCAACAGCTGAATAAGAACAGAAGAAATTAGCAGTCATTGGTAAAAGAAGCTGGAAGCTTAGCATCAAAACGTGTGCAGACTTGAACAGGAATGGTTCCTGTTTAACTGCCAAGTGCACAATAATGCTTCCAACAAGCTGGAAATACCTTCAGCTCTTCTTCAAACTTCACAATAGAAACAGAAGGTCAGTGGGAGGGTTAGCACTGGTCAAATATCAGCTGAACATGCTATGAACTGACAAACCACAGTTTAACCCTCTTCAATCTAACCACTGTCTGAACTTCAGAGGGCCTGAAGAGAAATACACTAACTCAGTATTTAGAGTCCAGTTGCAGCAATAATGATCGAGGATCAATGATGCTTTTCTGATGTGGAAAACAAATTCAAACCCAAGTTCACACAGTATTGCACTGGGACATCTACTAAATGGAAGTTTGAATCATTTGATTCTTCTTCATTTCAGATGCAAACAATAAAACTTTGTATTTTACTTGCTATCTGCCTGACAGGTTTACTAAGCCATGGAATCCTGCCTGACTCTATCATGTCTGTCTTGTTAGTGCCTGTAATCAAAAACAAAGCAGGCAAAATAAACAGTATAGAGAACTACAGGCCTATTGCATTAGCCAGTATCTTATCTAAAGTTGTGGAGAAAATCCTTCTCAATAGGCTAGAAGATTACATAATCACAAGTGACAACCAGTTTGGTTTTTAAATGGAAACATGGCACTGACATGTGCATTTTTGCCTTAAAAGAAATTTTAGACAAATACAACAGACAGAACTCAACTATTTTTATGTGTTTCATCGATGCCTCCAAGGCCTTCGACCGCATCAGTCATGAAAAATTGTATAATAAATTGCGTGTTAGAGGGGTCCCCATGTGGATTTTAAGAATTCTTGTCTACTGGTATGCTCATCAGACCTTCCACATAAAATGGGGAAACTCTGTGTCAGAACCTTTCCGAGTCAGTAATGGGGTGAGACAGGGTGGAATTTTGTCCCCTTTTCTTTTTAATGTATATATGGATGACTTGTCACAGCAGCTGAATGTATGTAATACAGGGTGCATGGTTGGCTCTATGTTAATCAATCACCTTATGTATGCTGATGATTTAGTAATTTTTTGCCCATATAGTGCTGGCTTACAACAGCTATTGAAAGTCTGTACACAATATGGTTTTGACTTCGACATCAAATATAATGCAACTAAGAGTAACATTATGATAGTCAGAAGCAAAGGTGATAGGAAATTAGTTTTCCCTGATTTCTTTTTATCTGGTTCTGTTCTTGAGGAATGTAATGAGGTGAAATATCTTGGCCATCATATTGTAAATGATCTGACAGATGATAAAGATATTAAAGATATTAAAAAAGATATTAAAGATACACATGCTAAACTTCTGTGCAAGCTGATTGGCCTGCAAGTAAAGCTTGCTACTCATGTTAAGGTAGCATTATTTAGAGCATACTGTTCTCCTCTGTACACTGCCCATTTGTGGCGTGTTTATAGCAAAAAAACATGCAGAGACTAAATGTGGCCTATAATGATGCCATGAGGATGCTTTTAAAGCTTCCCCGTTGGTGCAGTGCCAGCGAGATGTTTGTGAATGTTGGGGTGCCGAACTGCTCTGCTGTAATACGCAATCTCATGTACAAATTTATGTGCAGGCTGTCGGCCTCAGGAAATGACATCATATTGTACCTGTGTGACGGTAAGAAGAGCTCGTTTCGGTTCTCTTCAGGACTGTGGAGCCACTGGCGCTCCAGTCTGTATGTGAGGGCTGATAGCCTACCTGATGTCTGTCCCTCCGTGACTACATCTGGTTGATAATGGCTGCTATGACTGTGATTGATGTACGTTTTTATTGTATTGTTGCATTGTTGTTTTTATTGTCTGTTTTTATGTATTTTTTTAGTCACTATGAACCTCCTGCTTGTGTCCTTAATCAAGTCTTTATTATTATTATTATTATTATTATTATAATACATTTGGTTTATGAATTATACTGTTTTATACTGAAAGGAGAAAAATCAAATCTAAACAAATTGTGTTTGTACAGCCTTGAAAAGTGTGTATTTCAGTGTGTGGGGTGGATGTATGGGTGAGAGGAGGAGTTAAAGGAGATGTACAGAAACAGTATATGTAGGAGATGTGCAGATGAAGAGGGGTGATGCTGATGGGTTCATTTGTTTATTTAATTGGGCCTGGTTGAGATGGGGTTTGTATATTTAATATCTAACACTGTTTATCTATATCAACGGTGCTGCTGGTAAAAATAGTAAAATGATTTTGGCTGACAATTTCCTTTTTAAATGAGACATGAATACTGAGAAGGGGGAAGGATATATAAGTGTACACTTCCTCCTGCTCCTTTTCAAGCATGTCTGTTTGTTTTTATTTTTTGTTTTGCTCAAAATAAAGTTATTAATTCATTCAAACATCAATAAGAACAGTTGATTCATAACTTTTGAATGGCAGTGTCACACAAACGTTATAATTTGTCAGTGTTTGTTTTATCATTTACTACTTGAATATATCACCATCAAATACTGTCACAAGAACAGCTGTGGGAAAAGTATTCAGATTTTTCACTTAACTAAAAGTAGCATTACTGCACAGTGTTAAAAGTCATGCAGTCAAAACCTTCAGAGTAATAGCATCAAAATATATTTTTTTAATGTATTTTCATTATATCTTTAAGTGTTTTATTTACATAAGTAAAACGTACTGTAGTTACATTCCACCACTGCACAAGTACATAATGTAGATTTAATAGTATAGTATGGGATTAGGACACACCTGTAGTTCCCCTCCAGCTCAGTAGATGGCAGTAATGCTGTGTTTATGTTGCTGAAGAAGACTTCCTGGTGGGCCTCCATTTGATTGGCTGCAGTTTATTGTGAACAGCAGATGTCAGTTTGATTGTGAGCTGATCTTAAACACTGTTTACCAAACTGTCACAGCAGCTAAAGGAGCTAACAGAGGCTAACATTAGCATATTGACTTTACCATCAGGATTCAGTAGATAAAATAGTAAAGGAGTGTTCTGTCGTAGAGACCAGAGCTAATGATAAAATAAGATAAGACAGAAACATGTCTACCTGATGAGACTGAACAGATGTGGAGACACAACCAGCTGCTTCAGTCTGCATGTTTAATGTTTGATGAACTCTGATGTGGATCCAGCTTTTTGATGTATGTTTCTACAGTGACTGTCAGCTGATCATAACATGGTTCTCCTCTCGTCTCTTCCAACAGAAACGACCTCTGTACCTCGTCAACGAATACTTCTACACCAACATAGATGAGACACCTTTCAGGTAAATCACCTGTTTTTGTCTTTGAGACTTTTAAACAACTGTAATGGTTTGATGTTTGATCCACCTGTGTCTGCCCACTGAAAGCCAGTGTGCAGGATTTTGGGAGATATATTGGCAGAAAGAGAATGTTTATTTTTCATTTATTTTTATTTAACTCATTCTTCATCAGTGATCTCTTTCTCAAGGGAGACCTGGCTAAGACGGCAGCATACAAATTACAACTCAACAATGAACAGCAAGGACATAAAAAACACAAACATGAAAGATACTAAGATATAAATGATTTAAATACCTGCAGGCATCCACAAGTACCAACCGATTCATTCACCATTGTACATATGAGACCTTTAAGACCAGACATAGGGACCAAAACCCTCAGTTTCTATACATCTTGCAGGCCGTTCCAAGTGAGGGGAGCAGAGACCTGAAAAGATTTCTTTCCCAATTCAGTCTGTTCACGTGGGACAGACAATAAAACCAAATCTTGCGAGCTCAGACTATAACTACAGTCAGATCTCCGAGCAATCAAAGTGCAAATGTACGATGGTAGTTTACCCAGAATGGCTTTATAAATAAACAAATAGCAGTGACTGAGCCTACACATAGTCAAAGATGGCCACCCAGCCCTGGAGTAAAGAGTACAATGATGAGTGAGGCCTTCACAGTTTGTAACAAACCTCAGACCACTGTGATATACAGTATCTAACATGTGCAAACAGTGTGCAGGTGCATTCATGTACAATAGATCACCATAATCAAGAACCGGTAAGAAGGTAGCAGAGATCAGTCTCCTTCTGGCCTCCATAGAGAAGCAGGACTTATTTCTGAAATAGAACCTTAACTTCAGTCTCAGCTTTTTAAGAAGATTTTCAACATGAGGGAGAGAGACCGTCATCAAGCCAGATACCGAGATATTTAAAACTGGAGACAACTTCTAACTTCTTTCCCTGAGCAGAAATAATGTCAGCAGTGTTATATAATAAGTTTGTTTTCTTTATTGTTTAATCACCTGAAAATAGCAACTCTTGTGTTTTTGTTACCTCAGAATGAGACATTTATATCCACATAGGGAGCAGGTCCTCGTCCATGTTGCACCGCCATGTTTCAACAGAAGCCCAGAAAACACAAACCAAACACTGACTCTATTTTTAACGTGAACTGCTGTATTCAGTGTTTTTACTGGTTTGAATCAGCTGGCCTGTTTGTTCTGGAGAGAAGAGACCTTTGTGGATAATTTGGCTCGTGGTAAAAACCTGAACAATGAACACTGAATGAACCGAGAGTTCATGTTTGTCACACGAGGAGTTTCAGCAAGTTGCAATCTATAATCCTCACCGCTAGCTGCCACTCAGTCCTACACACCTCTCATTTAAGTTCTTGTTAAACCGTCCTGTTGGGCATCTGTCAAAAGATCCATCAAAAACCCACATTTTCCTCTCACCTGTAGGGCTGTCTATCAGTCCAGATTGTTCTGGGATCACTTTCAGAGTATTGGAGATATCGGCCTTCTCTCTAATTTAATGGAACTAAATAGAACAGATATTTATAAAAACTTTTAAAGCTCAACATGGTTTAGCGCTGCGTTATATAGCTGAGTTTATGACTCCTTTTGCTCAAAGTCGTGACCTGAGATCCTCAAGCCTACCTTCACTAGTCGTCCCTAGATCAAGGCTGGTAACTAGAGGTGACCGGGCTTTTGCCATCGAGACCCGATGCCATACTACTATCACAATCTCATTTAGAAAAACAAAAATATATATATATAAGGAATATAAATGTGTCTAAATGTTTGTGTTAATGTATTGGCCAATATATCAGGCAGCTCAAATATCAACCTCGTGATCCAGTAGCAGCTGGACACTGACCCAAAATACTTGTTTCTCTTCTCACTGTTGATACATCCAGCTGTGTGTGTGTGATCTGACCACTAGATGGCAGCATTTTACAAGGTATGTTATTTAATCACAAAGGCTTCTCTGTCTTCTTCTCTGTTTCTGCAGCTTCGGCATGGTGCTGACGAAGGGTCACGGACAGCTCATGTTTATTGGAAACGTATCTGTGGAGGAAGGTAGGCTTTCCCACAATGCACTGCTGCAGACCTCTTAAATAAACTATTGTATCTGATGCTGAAGTTGGTTTGAAAATACAACAAATCAGAACAGTGAGTGTAGATGGATGTTGAAGTTGTTTATTCATACATATGAAAATACAACCTTGTACATGTGACTTGGAAACGTGACCTACATTTCCATGTTGATAAGGTCAGTCTGTGTGTTTTCATTTGACCTGACTGACGTGTTTGTACCTTCCCCTGCAGGCCTGCACGATCTCACCTCCCCAGACCTCAGCATCGCCTCCGAGTGGTACGTCTGAAACTGCAAAACATCAGTTTGATACATGAACCGATGTTTGATACAGCTGACTACATCAGTTTAATTTTTAATTCAGTTTGTTGGCAGAACACGCAGAATATACAACATAATGTTTTCGAATGTAAATGACAAGGTGAGTGTGGGAGTAATAGAATATAGAGTAGAGATATGATAAGAGTCATGTCCACATAGTTATGATTCAAAGTGTCTTCCCAAAAATATTTCCAGCACTATGCTGAAGTTATTCTCAGACATCAAATATATATTTTTCATTAACTCTGTATCTAAAACCAGCTGAAAACATTAAGGCAGGTTTCTCTGTAGTTGATCCTGGTTTAATGAAGCCTCTTCTCCTCAGGACGTACTGTGAGACGGACATCGACCCCGGCCACAGGAAATACTCTCAGCTTCAGGCCGCCATCCGCTACCTGCTGGGGAAGGAGCCCGACCTCGAGTGTAGGTTTCTGACACTACAATAATAACCCTTTAATAAGGTTTCCATACATTTATATTTATACAAAGTATAATGGCTTATAATTATTGATTAAACAGTTTTTGTCTTTAACAATTTTAAAGAAGTTCTTGTCCAGAGTGACGAGTGTTTATTTGACATTCATTTAAAAGTCATTTGTGTTTTTTACCAAACCTGTCCGTTGCCTAGGCGACGAGGTGTTGCTGCAGCAAACACTGTTTGACGCTGTGGTAACGGCTCCATTAGAAGCCTACTGGAACGCCCTGATGCTCAACGACAGGTGAGACCTGAGATTTTCACTTTTTACATTTTCATTTTACACCTGATAATGTGAAGCACGCTTCTGATGTACGCCATAGAACTTCAATTAAAAGCCCAGTCTCTGTTACTATACCAGCCTGGTGTAGCTACACACTTTGACAAATAAAGGCCTGTCTCAGTTAGAGGCCTGGTCTGGTTGCCAAGCAGTTCTTTGGATGTATAAACCAGGTTGTTGACCATCCACTTGAGCTAACATGAGTTAGCTGCTTAGATTGCACATACTGATATAAATGTTTAAATGTTAACTCGGTTCAGTTCATTTTACTGAAACCATGAGCACCAGAGAAGATCGTAATTCATTCAGATTTACTGGCATGATGAAGAAAAGTGGTGTAGCTGTCATAATGTCAGAATATGTGTCTATTCCTCAGATCAAAAGAATCAAACGTGTTTTTCATAAGAAATCCAAGTTATGAGTATTGTTTTAAAAGGGATCAAATGATGTCGTGTCGTATGCCGTGTGCTGTGGCCCTCAAGAGCCGTGAAACAAGTAACACAATTATTATACAATAAATATTCAGACTGGTTCAAATAAACACTTTGATGGTATTTCCTGATCTTTGCTGAACAACAGTTTGGTGTAAAAAAAATGAAAGGCCTGTCCCAAATATAGATTGAACCAAATAATAACCCGGGCTACTAATTAATAAAACTGTGTTGAATCAGTAACTTGGGATCCTCATCAATCTTCAGAGTTCAGGTGTGTGTTACCTGCAGGGTCCTACATGTTGTCCCCTCATGGTGTGTGTTACCTGCAGGGTCCTACATGTTGGCCCGTCATGGTGTGTGTTCCCTGCAGGGTCCTACATGTTGGCATATTTGGTTTCTCTCCACTCACGTTGAGTGACGGTGTGTGTGTGTGTGTGTGTGTGTGTGTGTGTGTGTGTGTGTGTGTGCAGGGTGGAGCCAGGAGTTGAGGCGGCCTTCCTCGGTACCCGAGCCGGCCTGATGAGGATCGTGAGATACGCAGGAGTGGAGAGCAGAGTGGCAAAGTAAGACTCTGGCCTGACAGCGTTCACAGTTTGTGTTCAGTTCACAGTTTGTCTCAGAGACACTCAGTGCTGGAGGAAGCACTCAGATCCTTTAAGACTCAACGTCTGACTTGTTGTGCAGCAAAAACAAACTCACAATCAGCCTGCTGACAAAGAGTTTGTACCTGAGCGTCATGATGCCACAGCCCAGGCATGAAATAAATAACTTTGCATTATGTCTTAGAGGAAAAATGTTGTCTGAATTTTAACTTTGCTCAACAGGAGGTTTCTGACCCCGACTGACAAAGACAACCTGTTCACCATCGATCACTTCCCTCTGTGGTACCGCCTGGCCGTGGAAAACACTCCTGGACGCTTCTACTATTACCCCGTCAACGACAAAGGTCCGCCTCTTTAGATCTCTCAACAGTTATTATATCAACATCATCATCAGATGCATCAGCTGATCCTGAGGTGAATGTTTCCTCAACAGGAGTGAAGTATGTGATCGCGACGACAGCAGTGACGGTGTCGTCTGAAGGGAAGACGGCGATGGCTGGAGGTGAGTCATACTGTTGCAGCTCGGATTCAAACACTCACACTGTAGACACTTTTTAAATGTTGTTGTGATGTGTATCTCATCTGCGGGACGTCTTGGATATGTTGTTGCTTTCTGCTTTGTTATTGTTTATTTGTGTTGATTTACTTATTTTGCCTGATATCAGACACTCTGTGCACTCTGACTGATATCTGTGGAGGAGAGGACTCAGTTAATCCTAGCAGATCACACGAGACCAACTTTCCCCCTGAATCTAACATCACTTTAAGACCACACTGATGCGTATCCATAACAACATACTTGTTTTGCCAGGTTTTAAAAGTGGAGTGGAGCAAAGTAAAACAAACTATGATGTCAGGCCTTATTGAAAGACGTTGATTTAGAGCAGCCTCAATAGCAGCGTGTGTCTTAGCATCTTGGCGTTCGCCATTGTTGCCATAACTTCTCTTTGGTTCTGGCGTGCTGCTTAGCAACACTTGGCGGTGTAAGTTCCTATGGCGCTGATTGGATCGTTTATATTGTCCCTCCCACTGACGATAGCCGTGGCCAGAGGTATTATGTTTTCGGGTTGTCCATCCCATTCTTGCGAACACAATATCTCAAGAAGGTCTTGAGCAAACTTTTTCAAACTTGGCATAAAATGTCCACTTGACCTCAACGATGGACTGATTAGATTTTGGCAATCAAAGGTCAAGGTCACTGTGACCTTGCGTCTATCTCATACTCATGAAAGCAATATCTCAAGAAGACCACGGGGAAGTTTCCTATAATTTGGCACAAACGTCCACTTGGACAAAACATGTTTTTGAATTCATACACTAAATATGACGAAATTTGACACAAATGTCTTAAAGGATAAAATAATGAAGTGATGACATTTTATATCCCAAAGGTCAAAGGTGGAGGCACGTGGTGCAGTGATTAGCATTGTCGCTTCACAGTGAGAGGGTTTGCATGTTCTCCAGCTTCCTCCCACAGTCCAAAGAGATACTGAATTTGTGACAATCATCTTTAAACCGTGCTGATTGTATAGATCTCATGTTGTGCCACAGGGTAATGTGTGTGTGAAGCATCCATGTTATTTTAGAGACATGGATGTAAACTGTGAGAGAAACTTGACTGGCTCGTGGAGGCATATAATCATGAGGCAGTAATTCTAGCTGTGACTGAGAAAGTGCTGTTTTATGTCACATCACGAGATGAATCAGTTAACTCAGTGGTCTGGACCCAGGCAGTTACTTATTGGTTTCCTTAACTGTCCCATTGTTCATCTGCTGGATCTCGGGGTATTTACTGCTCTTGAAATGTCTTAAATGTGGTTCCCTTAAAAAAGAAGCTCTAGACGGGCTTTTAAAAGTCTTCATATTAATACAGTTTAGTTTTGAATATTTGCTCTTGCCTGTTGTAGGCAGTGATGTGAGTTATAAAATGTTTCTGTTTGTGACAGCGAGCTGTCAGAAGAAGTTGTACACCTCTAAACTGAAGGTGGGATTGTTGTGACAGTGTGCGCTGCAGGATGCTGTTCAGTTCTTGTGACTACGGCTGCAGCTCCAGCAGCTGGAAGCTCATCACGTCATCAGGGACAAGTGCTGAATTCAGTAAAAACTTAAACTTTTTTAATTAGTTAATGTATTTGTGTCCATTTTTAGAAACTTATCTGGATTAATTTAGTTTGTCATATCAGTAGACATTATTGTTGTACACTGCTGGGTAGTATTGAAAACAGTAATAAATATTTCTAGGCCACATCGTCTCTCCTGGAAAGATCTGACCATGAAACATAAAATTATAATCTGTTTGGCATTTCAAATGTCTTAAATATAACTGAGTAATTCTGCAGAACACTGTGTCCAGATTAAATCATGAGAGCATGCATTAAACAAGAAAAAAACCCAAATCTAAATAAAGTAAATAACATTTGCAGCTAACGAGTGTCAGGACGACCAGCTGCAGCCTGAGTCGGACTGAGAGTGAAATAAAGTCAAATATTTCTACTTATCTTTTTCTTATCTTACCAGGAGCTGAATTATCCTCAGAGGTCTCTTTCTATCCACAAAATGGACCCAATGATTCAAACCAGTAAAAACACTCAGCATGTTTACATGCACGGTTAAGTGGAGCTCCAGTCCCAGCTGGACGAGGACATCTAACTGGCCTACTGTCCTTGTCCCAGTATACAAGCACGGGAGGGGAATCCATTTATTGAGCCAAGTATGTGCGACTCCTCTACGATAGGTGGAGATATGCCCCCTTTCAGCTTGTTAGTATTGGACCTTTTTCCTGTTGACCTATTACGTCACAGACCAAACAATGGACAAACAAGTTAGCTACGGTTAGCTAGCAGCTAACTGCTACCATGGTGGACAACTTTACAGCTCTGTACATTTGGTCCGTCCAAAAAGTCACGGCTCTGGATGTAGATTTCTCCATGTTGTTACCGGCTTCTTCTTCTCTTACACATTTAATGCTATTGGACTTCCGGGTCAAAGCCCGGGGCGGAAACTGTGGAGCATGCTCAGAGCGCCTCGGCCAGTTTGGGTCTGACTGACTGTATACATGCAGGAGTCACATGATCTGGGTGTGTTAGTCCCACTGAGAGTTTCAATTTAGTACAATTTCACACTTACTGTGATAGTGGAGTTTCACAGTTTGGCAGGTCATTAAGATTTTTGAGCACATGAAAAGATTTCAATAAAACAAATCCTGTGGATAACCTGAAAAGATTTTGTTTAGTTTGTTTTGAAAATAACATACAGCTGATGTCCACAGATTAACAAGTCCAGTATTTCTCAGCTCTGCCTGTCAGGAGAGGATGTCAGCGCAACGTCTTGACTCAACACAATCAAGTTGTTTTTTGTCTTTATCTCAGAACAAGTTGCTTTGTGAGTCTGACTCTTTTGATGAATGTTGTTTCCTTGCTGTTGTTGGGTCACCTTGGTCATGATCTGTCGTCATGTCAAATGTTTCTAATAAGAAAAAAAATCCACTTTAGCTAAATATATTTTATTATCTTCAGCATGATTAACAGTCCTTGAGTTGAACTTGAGACAATGTTAATGTGCTTATCACAGAAAATATGGACAGAATAAATTAAAACACATGGACATCACAGTATATGTGAGCTGATACACTCACACACACTTTCAGTCGGCATCTCAGACGTTGCTTTGTTGAATATTTGTTGTCTTCACTGGTTGTTGTGCTGGATTGAAAGCTGTTGTAGCTCAAAGCTTGCCCTCTAGGTGGCAGCACAGCTCTAGTGTTGTTTGAATGCAGTCTACCTCGGTGATGAAGCAGCATTTCCATGGCAGCAGCAGGACTCTAACATGGTTTAAAGTGTCTGATATTTGGAGGGAATTCAACAGGGCATCCACCAAACAGAGGAAGAACTGTTTCTCAATTACAACATAAATACACAGAAGTGATTAAGAAAACGGGAGAATGTGTGCAGGAGAAATGTCACATTTCACAGATTCACAGACGTGTACTTTTGCAGCTTGTGCTTGTTGGGCTCAGATATAAGGACAGACAGCTGGAATCAAAATGTAGTTTCATATTTCTAAAGAAGAAACAAAAACACAGATGAAGGGAAGTCAAGGTGCCAAACAGCAGCTTCAGAGGAGTTTAAAAGCTGGCTGAGAGATGCAGCGCAGGGAATAACAATTCACAGAGCATCCATACATTAGAAGAAGAAGTGCTGCAGCATTCCAGTTTCACTGAATCTAGTCCGGTCCATTAGCTGTACAATCAGTCCCCACCCAGAGGTTTTCAGCACAATCACAGAGCTGCAGGGTTCCTCTCTCCAGACGGTGTCTCATCGACGATGAGAGCTGAGGAGCAGAAGCAGCCAGAGCGTCCTGGAAGGATCTGAAATCAGTAGAAAGCAGTGGGTCAGAAGCTGCTGATTCGATACCCATGCACAATGCCGCAGGCCTCTTTGGGCGGCGACTCCTCCGGCGATGTTGGAGATGACATCTGCCCATCCTCCAGGTCTGTGTCAGCTCCAGACTCTGCCATCAGAGGCTGGCCGCGGTTCTTTATCTCCCTCTGGTACCGCGCCATCAGCGAAGCGTAGACGCAACCGTAAGTCGCTGCAACCACCATCATGACGCACACCGTGCCGCAAATCACTCCTGCAACTATTTGTGTGCCGTGCGCTCTGCGGACACTGTTGGGCCGGTAGCGCTGGCGGGCACATTCGTCGTTGCTGCTGATCCGGCCGGGCGGGCAGGGAGGTCGAGTGGCGTAACATGGGGCGCCGTCTTTGGTGGGACTCTGCAGGCAGTAGCTGAACATCTCTGCTGGCACGCTGCGGATGTCCCTGCCCTTCAAATCCCCCGGGAGACTGCACCGCATCGCATCTACCTGCCCATCTATAAAACAGACGGAGAGGGTAAACATAAAAAGAGAGGGGGAAGAACAGGGAGGGAAAAAGATGAAGTAGAGAAGAGGAAGAAGAACGAGACAGGGAGAGACAGGGGAGGATTGAGAGAGATGGAGGTCATTTTATTCTTAGATGTCTTTGCTCAGCATACATCCATCCTGCAGAGCGGAGATTAATTGCTTCGATTAGACAGCTTTTGAAGTACAGACTCAAAATACAAAGTGATTCGCTCCGGTACAGTCTTAAAGCCGACTGCCAAACCTATCAACTTCACAGTATTTGAGATTTGGAGAGGCCCGCTAACAGCCCTGCTCACCCCTGTAAATCAACCACTCCATCCAGTGCTTGAAGTCTCTCAGCTTGCAGTCGCACTCCCAGGGGTTTCCCGCCAGCTGGAGCTGCTGTAGACCCACCAGGGGCTCAAAGGTGACTCTGTCCAGAGCCACCAGCCGGTTGCCGGCCAAGGACAGCCAGGCGAGTCTCTGAAGCCCATCCAGCAGGCCTATGGGCAGCCACAGGAGGCCATTCGAGGACAGGTCGAGCCCTCGCAGCCGCCACAGCCCCCTGAACACATCCTTGCTCAGGCCAACACTCCCTTGACTTCCATTCCAGCCCTGGAGGACCTCTGCACTACTGTTGGGGTCAGAGGTCACCAGGCGAACCCCGAAGTAGTTAGCAGAGAGATTGAGCCAGCGCAGGCCGCCCAGGCCTGAGAAAGCTCCGGGCTGCAGGGTGGAAAAGTGGTTCTGGGAAAGATCCAAAAGCTCCAGGCTGCTGAGGTTGGACAGCTCGGTCGTGCCCAGGGAGGAGAGGTTGTTCTGGGGCAGGCGGAGGTTCAGAGAGTCCTGGTCCAGCAGTGCTAGGATGGGTGTCAGAGAGAGAAGACCAACGGCGGAGCAGTCAGTCGTGTTGCCATAGCAGGTGCAGGCACCAGGACAGCCGTGGACCGAGCCCAGCACTCCCAGTAGAACCAACACCAGACTGGACAGGGCTGCACACACTGGAGGACATGAAAACAAAAAGAACATAAAGCTTAGAGAGAGAGAGAAGTCACGAAAACACTGCAGTACAGCAGCAGATTACAACTCAGCGTCTGTCGAGACTCACCCAGACTCTCCAGGTGACTTCGTCCATACTGGTCCAGGTTCTTCATGTCTGTCACATTGACTCTACTTTGGCTTCAGGCTCTCATCCAGCTGTCGTCACACTGCCAGTTCACACAAACGTCCAGCTGTGCAAAATGTCCTGAAATAAAGACAATGGAGACAGAAGAGGAGATGTTGAGTAAAAGTGGAAAGTGCAACATCAGCTGCACTCAGATTTTAACACACTCACACACTGATGGAACATTGGTGTTTAGTATCTTGCTTAAGGATACTTCAACATGCAGACTGGAGGTGCCAGGGATCGAACCGCTGACCGTCCCGATAGCAACCCAGGAAAGATTTCTGCTCACACCAAACAGATTTTCTATCGTCCCCGGGATGACGGAACACCATTAGACAGCGAGTCTTGCTTTTTAGCCTGCGCACAACAGAAAAACATCGGCCACTGCCATCGGTGAATGAGGTTGATGGGAGTCTCCAAAGTGGGTATCGGCTGATACTGATGTGTGACCATTAAATCTGTGCATTCCCAACTTTGACTAATTTATTAACCAGATACTTTTTTTACTTTAACCTGAGTCGGTTTCTCAAATGGTAATTTTCATTTTTACTTGAGTCATTTTTTCATGGGAGGAATTGTATTTTGACCTGCACTTGTATAGTCTTCATGTGACAAAGCGCTTTTCACACTTCGAGTCACATTCACCCGTTCACACACACACATTTACACACTGGTGGCCGAGGCTACGTACAAGGTCCCACCTGCTATTCAGTATTTAACACACTCACATACCGGTGGAACGGCCATCAGGAGGCTCAAGGATACTTCGACATACAGGCTGGAGGATCGAACCGCCGATCTCCTGATTAGTAAACGACCCTCTCTGCCTCTGAGCCAGCCACGCTCAAATCAGAACAGAACGCTTTGTTATGGCAACTGAATTCGTCCAGAATGAACTGACTTAAACAGCTGAATATTTTACCAGGTACACTGTGTGATCTTCAGCTTCAGTTCGCTGTCAGCAGAGCGCACAGCTTTGTTTTTCCAATCAGTTTTTATCTCCACAGGCTTTTGACTTTTTATTAGAAAAACAGAAATTTACTAACACATTTCCCACTGTCACCGTCATCCTAAACTGTCTGTGGGAAAAGACGACTGTAATGACTCGTCCCATTCGCTCCTGTATTATGAAGGATAATCCTTTGTGAGCTTTACTTCACTGTGAGATTTACTTTGCTCTCTTGCAGCTTGTACACGTCTTTACTTTCATTCATCTCACTGGTAGCAAATAAAAGATGTACTCGTTCACACTCGGTCCATCTGGTCCAGGGATTCAAACTGATGATTTTCTTTTCACAGGCCTGTTTCCCAAACCTCTCAGCCACCATAAAGAGTGCAACTCGATATGCAAGATTAAGTGGAGTATTTCTTGTGCACTGATTGAAAAACATCAACAGCTTAGTCTGGCTGTGCTGATCTTCAGTATATTGGCATTACAGGCTGGGTTGTGCTGTAACACAGCGCTTCGCTTGTCCTCAATCCTTTTCATTCTTTGCCTTTCTCGCTAGGAGAGAACACACAAGCTTCATGATGAAGTGAAATAATCCTCTGTGTTTTCATCCAGCAACACCGGAGAAAAGTCAATGCCAGCTTCAGTCTTCTCAACGCCCACTTGCAATTCCTCTACGCCGCAGATACAGTACATCGTCAGCATTGTTTCACACATACAATCAAGGAAGATGCTTGTATTTTTGGATGATTCGTTCGTTTTTAATTTGCTCTTTTTCCTCCTCTCGATCTCTCTGGCAGTTTCGGGCACTGAAATATTAGGGGGGGGGGGGGTGCATGAGAGATAACGCTGCAGAGGTAAAGAAAAGTGCTGTCACTCCATCATCTCTCTGTAGCTGCTATAAAGAGCCAGTGAAAAGCTGCCTCAAGGTCTTTCTTTTGTTGCAGGTCTTTCTTTTGTTAAGTTGGCACAATGATGCCAGTCACTCTGCTGCGGCCTGCGTGAGGCAGGAAGGTGCCTCCAGGCCACAACTGACATTACAAAACAGCAGAAATTACAATGCAGGTAGAGAAGGGAGATAATGGGAGGACATATGGAGAGGCACATTCCCAGAAGAATATTTGACGTCACTTCAAATCATCAAGAGACCAAAAATTAGAAGTGTGAGAGCTTTAGTTCCCAGATGATAATCACAAGCAAAGCCTCTGCATGTGGATGGAAGATAATGGACAGTATGTACTGATGCTCAGGGGCTCTGCAGACATTTCTCACCAGAAAAACAACAGCATTGGAAGCTTGTTTAAAAGTGTAAAGGAATACTTCATCCCCAAAATGATCATTTGTATATCAGTTACCCGCCAAGAGTAACCTTCAGTTTGCAAAGTAACTTTAATTACTTATTTATTTGCAACAATTCGTGCAGTATAATCCAAATCCTATACTTGGTATGTGCATTTGAACTCTATTCACGCATTCCACTGAAATCCCACCTCCCAGCTTGTTCATTGGTCAGGAATTCTGGTGCCACTTTTGCCTCTTTTTACTTTAATTCATCAAGAATTTTCTCCGTCTTTTGGATTCTTCATTCACCATGGAGGCATGCGTGAAAAACATAGTCTTTTCCTCACAAATTGGATGTAACATGAGATGAGTAACTGATCTACAGTGATCATTTTGGCAGATGAAGTATTCTGTCGAAGCAAACTGTTTACGTTTCTTGACGTGAAGCAACTGAGGTAGAAGCAGCGATATAATGTCACACTACCACAGACCCTCTGAAGGAGGAAGTCAGGCAGTTGGATGGGAAATGCAGTTTGCTCGAATCCCCCTACCAGCAGCCATTTGGCTAAATACGGGCTCCAATATGCTTCTCAGTCTGCACAGCAGTCGCTCAGAAACTTCTGACCTGGACAGATTTTGCATATAATAATAATGACTTTTGACAGGAAGTTGGATCAACCAGTTGGCATGTATGACGAGTTGTTGAGACCTAGGGAGTCCGTGTTACAAGCTCCTCTTTGAGTAGCTACCCGTAACACTCTGCTCTGCGTAGATCTTAGATTGACTGATTGTATTGATTTGTGGGTCACAAGACGTCTAGATGAAATCTGGGATAAATTTGACTGAAAGGGTTTTTTTTAGATATTTATGTTAAATCTAACTTTTTGATCATTAAATAGTCTTACATTTAAATTTGTGAGGTTTTATCTAATTTCATTTATCATTTTTTTTATTAATGTGAAAATGTGTGAAGCCTTTCTGTATAAAGTCCACATTTATAATGTTACAAATCTTATTACTTGCCTGCAATGTTTACCTGCGATTGTTAAAGAAGTAATTCATGAGTTGACCAAAAATCTGTCCAAAATTTAGTTGAAAGGTGTCTCGAACAAGTCTTACAAAGCATTAAATTTAGCTGTCCAATACCTGTAGTCAAAGAATTCAGATTTGTTTTTGTTTTTTTCTTAAAAAGTTACCCAAACTGATAGGCTAAATCCATTATCAGATTTGTTGGCGAATAATTTAATAGTTGATAAATAATCGGTAAATTGTTGCAGCTCTAACTTGAATGTCTGATCTCATTGGGTGTGTGTGTGTGTGTGTGTTTACCATAAAGGTAGGTAGTTTTAAAGTCACATTTTAGAAGCTGAACAACAGCAACAGAGATCAGTGGAAAACAGACGTAGGGGCAAACAGATGCGAAACGGCATCAACACTAAGTTTGTAAATGTCTCAAAGCTTTATGGCTATAAACATGGAGACAAAAGTAAAAAGCAGTGAGATCAGTCAGAGCCTGAGCTGCAAAATGCACTTCAGAAAATGCTCATATGAGTCACACAGATATCGAGTCTTTTATGAACCCTTCTTGTCCTTAAGGTACGAGGACTTGTTGGTTGGTTTCAGGTGTGTGTGCAGCACTCCACTAACTTGCTGTGAAAGACAATAAAAAATCCGCAGGCTTAGTCACAGTTGTGAATGACAGCTGTCAGTCACTAAGATCTGCTACAGCAGTCTGTAAGAGGATGAGCAGGGCCTTTATCAGATCCCAGGGCATCCTATGGAAAAGATGACCTCTGACCTCTCACTGGCTGATGTTTGGAACAACAGATGGACTCTGAGTCATGTTACACGTTTTAAAAACAGGAGGATTTACAGAACAACGTGCTCTTGTCCTACATAAATCCTGCAGAAGGAGCCATGTAGTAGAGAAACAAACTCCACCTTGACGTCTTTGTCTGGAGACTTTTACTTCAACAACACTGAACACCATAAAAACACTCCACACACTCACTGCTGCATGCTTACACACACTCCAACACTTCTAAAGCTGCGAGCTGAGGACCAAAACAAAAGCAAAGTTGGTATGTCATCCTCTGTTTATCAAGAGCTGAAGTCGCTCCTGGCTGCGTTTCTTCTATTCACCGTCTCCCTCTTTATGCATTTGTCTCTTGAGCGAGCACTCCTCTCTGCACCACTTGGCACCTCTTTCTTTTGGACTTGTGACTTTTAAGGACTTCACAGAGAGTGTAGAGGCTGCTGGGTGGAGGTTGAGGACGTCACATTCACCTTAACTCAGACTTTAGGAGGTTTATCTGTGAAATAGTCTAGCAACCTTTCCAGGTCAAAGAGAATGAAGGACTTTGTACTGTGTTGTGCATTTGTTTTATTTTAGGATGCAGATACTTTTATCCACAGTAAGTTAATAAACTGTAGCGTTAAAGATGGCGGTGTGTCTCGCCACGTTTACTAGTCAGCCCTTATCCGCTGATTTAGTGTGTTGAATCAGAGTTGGCGGAGCCGTCGGTGAATGAAATCACTCTGATTGGCAGTTCGACTCAGCGCACGAGAAGACAAACGGACGTAAAGAAAGCAAACAAAAGGCTAAAGTCAAGAGGGCATCAGATCGAAACAAACTTGTAATATGTTAAGATCTTTTTTTTTAGCCTTTAAACTTTAACCAGTAATGGTTTCTAATTGTTTATGTTATTGTTTGCTAGTGCACGGTAAATATCCTTTGAGACCATATTTGATTGAATAGTTGATGATACTGGATACTCAGTGCTGCTGGTCACTAAGTGCATTGATAAGTATAAATCTCTATTGATCAGAGATGCCTCATAAAAGCAGCACCTTGAAAATCATTGTTTTCCTGTAGTCCAGGCTCATCACTTCATCCATGTTTTTACAAAATTTCATTGTGGATTTTACGTCATCTCACGTCAGTAAGTTGTTTCCTGCTCCAAAAGAACACTAAAACAGGAAGAATCCTGTTGTGATACCAGCTCAGAAAATCCTTCCACACTCACAGACAGTGAGGACAAAAATGTCCTCAGCTCCTTCTGTGTTTGATATTTATAAAGTTTTTGGGAAGCAAACAGCTGTTGAAACAACTTGTCAAAAGCACCATCAGCCAGATTAGACACCGCCCACACAGCAGCGGCAGCGTCACAGATTAAAACTGTGGTTTCAGTCCCCGAGTGGAACAGACGCCTGTTCGGGAGCCCAGATGGTGTCGGAAACAACCGGTCTCTGTTTTCTGTTTTTACTGTCGTGTCGTCATCTCACATCTGCTGTTTTGTTGAGACTTTAGAGCACTTTCACAAGACCTGTAGTAAATACACAGTAGTATATTGTAAGTACACAGTCGTATGTTGTAAGTACACAGTACTTAACACGTTAGCTGTTTGCCTCATAAGCAGTGAGCTTCTCAGGATGACAAACAGATGATGGCATGACGCACTTTATGGAGGTCCAACAGTGGCTCTGAACAGCTGTTGGTGTTTCTGTCTGAATTTAACTGACAGTAAATTTCTGTCTTTTTCTAACTCTGAACTGATCATTTAATCTCTGATTGATCTGATTGATTCTGCTCTTGGGCTCTTATGTAAACATCATCATCAGTGGCTGTGCACTAGCAGAGCCTGCTGGTCACTTAGCTCACTATCAGACTGTGAAGCCCAGAGGAGATATTCTGTTGAGCTAAGCACCATGTCAGCAGCTTCAAACCAAACTGCATTTTCCTTTTTAGATTTTCTGTTGATACAGTTTAAGTTTAAGAAACGTTTTAGAAGGAGATTCACCGTTACCCACATTTGTATAATTCATCTTTAAAGGAATACAGCTGAGACCACTGGAGTGAAGTGTGGATGGAGAAATGCGCATGTGTATAAATGGAATCTGCACGTCCAGTACAAGTCAGCAGCTGTCCACAGATGTTCAGTGCGGAAAGTATGTCGGAGGCTTTGTACATCAATGGTCTGATGACACAATCACAATCACTGCATATATCCAACCTGGTCTCACTCCAAAGTCATCGATATCCGACGCTTGGGCGGTGACTTGCGGCATCAGACACTGACGAAAGGCACTAAAGTCGGCATGATACGCAACCGGTCGCCATTATAGTCTAACAGCGCTCAGCGGCGTCAGGGGGCGGGGCCGCGGCAGGACAAGAACGAAAGTTAAGGCAGCGAAAGTCCAAGTAAGGTGGGCGGGAGTTTCAGTGGATGGGTCCAACAAACACCGACTTTCAGCCGGGACGGTGGTGTTCGCGTCCCGTAAGATTATAAAGCCAAACCCTGTTCGTTTTTCCTAAACCTAACCATGTGTGTTATTTATTTGAGGAAAGAAAACATCAATTAGCGGCGTTGTACCAACCAAGAGACTGTATGTAAATGTTAAATTTCCCGTGAAAATGGACGTGTATAATGAAAACAGACAATGCATGTAACAGGCTGAAGTTGACACGGCGTCCCAGAACGTCAACAACCAACACACCCAGGGTACCTTGGAAAAATGCAAAGCCATATTATATTTTTTTGGCTCTGAGTAGCTAATTTTACATGTCGAATGTTTCCCTTTCCTTCCTTTGTGGCAGTGGAAAACATCAGCTGTGTTTTCAGAAGTTGTTTCACGTTTCGGGATTAAACCAGCAGCCGCCCGGCCTCAAATTAACTTTAGCGGCCTCTCTTTTCCTGTTTGTGGGTCGACAAAAAGCAGCAAAGCAGTCATTTTTGTGCATGTGGAAACATAGTGGATTATTATCTCGATTTAGATCTCAGCTGTTGGGATTCTGTCGCTGAAGTCCTGCCGATGTGATGTTCCCTGCTTCATCTGCAGTGCATCGCTCCGGTTTCCTGGGCTCTAACGTGGCATCCCGCTAGCTGCTTAATGGCCTCTGACAGGCAGCCTCTCCCCCCCGGTGGCTGCACTTTTCCTTCAAACAGCCTGAGAACGAGGCAGCCAAGTGTTTCGGTCCAAAAGGCCGAGAGCACAAACACACTGCAGCATCCACACTGAGGCAGGACGAGCGAGGAAACCACAGAGAGCAAACAAACAACCAGCACACACCAACTGACTGCACACACACATGCTCACTCCCACATGCTTTTAGACTCTATTAAAAGCACAGGCATACACGTGCACAACATGGCCAGAAGTATGTGGACAGCTGAAGATTCCAGTTAACATCTTGATAAAAACAATGTTTATTCAAGTGCTGCTGTAACCAGTTTCAAAACCTGCTGCAGGGATTTGTTTCCATTCAGACACAAGAACATCAGTAAGGTTCAGTTCTGGTCATCAGGTCGGCTCACAGTCGGTGTTCCAGTTCATCCCAGAGGTGTTGGATGAGGTCGAGGTCAGGACTCCACTTCCACATCAAACTGGGAAAACCATTTCTTTATTGAACTGACTTTGTGTATTGAAACAGGAAAGGGACAAACACAAACTGCATTGACACAGCATTGTCCAAAATATCGTTGTGTGCTGTCGACTGACAGAAAACTAACGAGCAACTATTTAGTTTAACCTTAAAGGGACACTATGTGCTAAAGTGAAAGTCGACCCCAGCTTTGTTGCTCAGCTTTTCGCCTCGCTATATTTGCGTTTTTTTCAACGCTGTGTCAGCAATTTTCCTGATTTCCTCTTGGATGTCTGCGACTTCCTGTCTTGCACCTGGTTGCTACCTTTTTACCAAATCCTGAACTCACCTGAGCGCTGTGTAGGTACACGCCCAGGAGCGTCCTGACCGCAGCAAAATAAGAGAATCCAGGCAGAGGGCAGAGTCTCTGCAGATAAATACACCACCACACTGAGAGTGATGACTGGGAGAGTTTACTTTTGCACGAGTCGTCACATTGTTTTGTTTTTTAGGAAAATCCTGTTGTTCTGACAAAATAAAATATTTGATGATGTCACCTCAGGCTCAGGGAACAGGGAAGTTTCTCACTATTTTCTAACCTTTCGTAGACAAAACCAAAACTGATTAATCTTGATAATAATCAAAATGGATTAACAATGAAAATAATCATTAGTTGAAGGTCCAGTATTCTGTAGCCCTGAGATTTCCCTTTCTTTTAAGTAAAGGGTCTAAATGAATAAAATACAGTAAAGTACGTGGACAAGATGTCCACTTACTTCTGGCCACATAGTGTATATGCACACAGATATAGGACACACACTCCTCTCGCTTTCAAAGGCACATTACTGTACATTTAGTGTCTACACACACACACACACACACACACACACACACGCCGCTCACCATCTGCTTTGCTGCTTCAGCCTCCAAACAGAGAAAGAAGACAGAAACTGTTCTTCTTCTGCTTCATCTGCAGCGGTCACAAAAGAAGAAGAATCTGAAGCTCGTCTCTCTTTAAAACCAAAATCTGGAATTTCAGATCTGAGTCCAGAAACCAGACTTGGTCTTCAAGGACAGAAACTGGTCTCAGCACAAAAAGACAGAAGCTCAAATCCTCGATGAAACCAGAATCTGAAAGCTGGACTGGAGTTTCATTCCAGATCAGACGCAGCTCTTTGTCGTTGTCTTCCTCCTCTTCGTCCACATCGCTGCTCTCTCAGCTCCCGCTGATCGTCTCTGAGCTCCTGTCCAACACACACCCTGCCTGCCGACTGAGGGCGAGCGAGAGGGAGAGAGAGAGAGAGAAGCCACATGCCGCTGCTAATGGTGTGTGTGTGTGTGTGTGTGTGTGTGTGTGTTGAACGTGTTGTACTGAGCGTGTAATGTGCATTAAAGCAGAGTTTGACAGAAATAGTAACAGCAGAGTGTTGCAGCTGCAGGCTGAGCTCTCAATGAATGAGACAGAGACACTGTAGTATTTCTTTGCAGCACTGTACCGAATGTAGGGCTGGGTGATATGGCCTTAAAATAGTAATAGTAATAATAAATAATTTCAGCGTATTTTTGTGATAACGATATTCTTGACAAAATGACAAAGTAGTAAAATATATAAAAATAAAAAAATGTAAAAAAAAAAAAAAGTATAAAATATATATATGTATATATGTATATATATATATATACACATATATGTATATTATTAATTTAAGAACATAGAACTGCAACAAACTACGTGATGTAGTTTCATTTTGCTTCAAATATTCAATAAAAAATAAGCAGAAATGATCTCTCATTTCTTTAGTTTGTGAACAACAGCAGTAACTCAGAGTGAGATTCAGATTCTGTTACAATATTAAATGTTCAACTAAATAAAATCTGCCACTAATTACACATTTAAACAGCTTCCAAATACAAAAAATGTCCCCTGGGATCTATATATATAAATCAACAGCTGATTTCCTTCTTTCAGTAAAATCCTAAATGATTGAGTTGTTTTTTTCCACCTGGACCTTTATGCTCTGCCATTTCTCCTCTAATCATCAGCTGTAACCTGTGACAGGCTGTTATGATACCACAACTATCACACAGTCACATATATGGAGTTTATTCACGTAGGTTTACATCACCAAAGGTTTATGACAAAATCACTTGACAACACTGACTCCGCTGTGCTGCTGCCAGAGGAGCCGCTGAATGAGTTCCCTCTGAGCGCTAAGAGAAGTAAAACATTCAGGACGACACAGTTTATTCCACACTACTGAAGCTGCTCCTCTTTTTGGATCCACCAAGGAGTCGCTAATAATTTCACTTTCAGCCATGATTGTTGTTGCCGTGGGTAACAGTATGATGTCAGTATGTCATGATACGTATCTACGAAATTGGATGCATGTTCAGCTGCAAGTCAAAGCCACATTTGAGATGTCACAAACACTTTTATAAAAAGAGACTATGATCAAAATAAAATGCAAAGACGGGGATTATATTCTCCTGTTAGAAAATAAACAGCTGCACAACATGGAAATGAAAAATAATATCAAATGAATAGCAGGGCTGTACGTTAACTTTTTGCACACAGCACTGGAGCTACAGAGATTTGAAGGTCTGCAGCAGCACAGGACACTAAACTATAACATGAGTATAAAGCCCCGTTTCCACAGAGCAGTACGGTGTGGTTCAGTTCAGTTCAGTTCAGTGCCCTTTTTTTCTGTTCCCACAGTGTAAAGTTGTGGATGGTCCCAACAGAAGCGTTCCTTAGCGTCCCCACCATGTTTGGTCCCCCCTCTGTTGGGGTACCTAGCACACAGATCTGGTACTAAAAGGTGGAGCTGTGAACACTGCAGTCTGATTGGTCAGTAGAGGACGCTCACTCTGCTCAGGGCTGAGTTGTGTCTGGTTTTGAGGCTCATGTAACCACTGTTCATACTGTGGAGTCTAATTTCCTAAAGCAGCTGCTTACTGTAGTTTTTCTCAAATAAACAGGAGGAAACGGTGCATATGTAAGGGACTATTTTCAGCGGCGGATTAATCCACATTTGATGCTCCAGTATTTGTTGCAGCAGGACGGTGTGTGTTGGGGATTGAGTCAAAATAAACTACAGTGTGTGTTCATGGTAATAAAGGAAGATGTGACACAGTGTGACTCACTGATGTGTTTTTAACATCAATAGAGGAAGAAGATAAATCAGGCTGCAGAGACACACACACACACACACACACACACACACACACACACACTGTACGTATTAGAAGAAACATTCACTGTTGGTTTTGATTCTCAGACAATAAGACAGTAAAAACGTCACCAGTCTTTAATCCTGATTGTAAGGAAAGAAAATGAGTGTAGAGACCGGACTCCACTCACAGAGAGACAAACACAACGTCTCTAAATAACTGATTTAATCCTCTTCAGCATCACTGGTACTGATTTTACTTTACCTTTACTTTCATACTGCTCTTATGTGAACTAGTTTTATATTCGTATATTTCATTATCTAAATGTTTCTCCTTAAAATGATCATTTCATTTACTAATGTGAGCGTTTAGTTTATTGTTCCCCTCCATTGTTTTAGGTTCTCTATCAGCACTGTTTTTTTCTTTATAAAATCCATTCCAGTGAAATCTGGACGCCCAGTAGCTCAGTGTGTGGACCAGGCACCTGATGTCCAAAGGCACTGTCTATGCTGCAGAGGTTGTGGGTTCAATTCCAGCCTGCTGCTCTCTGCTGCATTTGAACTTTTGACAGAGCCATTTCCCCTGCTTCCAGTCTTTATGCTAAGCGAGTCATTGCTGTGTTTCCAGAGGCTTATTAGGCACCAAACGTGGTTTTTGTCTGGCGATCTATGGCTTTTTACCGGTGGGGACAGTGCCACATAAAGCAGGTATTTAATGCCAAAACATGATCTTTTCCTAACCATAAACAAGTGTTCTTTGTGCCTAAACTGAACCACACAGTAACCACAGCATAAAACATAAAGTTTCAACGTATCTGCTACACAACAACATACAAATGTAACATATCCATAGTTTGCAGGAACGTTTCATGCTAACGTTCATGCTGGGGATTGTTGACATTTTATTGAATTCATTTATTTTTAGGTTAATACTTTTTTGGATGCTGCAGCGTTGTTACTTCCCGCTGTGATGTCTGCAGTGTCACACTCTTGTTTCAGATGACATGAAACTGGATCAGATGAAAATGTATTGATTAGCTGTTTGCAACAAACATGTAGCAGAATCCATAAACAACAAATACAGTTAACAGCAGAGATGATGAGGAGTGTCAAAAATCACAGGAAGTTAGGTGGAAATAAAAACATGATTCAACACCAGAGCTGTGATGGAACGTGCAGAGAAAACCTGAGTAAACACATGAAATATGAAGAAAAGTGTAAACAGTGCTGGTAGAAAATTGGATCATAAAACTTTAATGTTCTCAGGGGAGCATTTAAACAGACTTTATTCCTGCACTCAGCGCCCAGTTACATCACACAGGAGTTGGCTCGACTAGTAAAATAAAAGCACACATGCAACAATAACAATGCAGATTCTGTCATCATGAACTCCTCATGCACGCCGTGACGTATTTATAAGTTTGCTTACTGACGTGAGGTTGAGAAGTAGAATAAATGTGTGGGGTGTGTTGTTGTCCCATCGCGGACTCGTCCTGCAGACTGCAGCAGAAACAGTGCAGCTGCAGCGCTGAAGGGTGGCGATAAGGACGCTGTTGACAGGAAAGGAGAAAAAAAACAGAGAAATGAAATCAAACAGCGGAGCAAAGCCGCAGACCACTGAGTCTGCAGAGAGGCTATTTTAAAAAGAATGAAGGAGAGTGATGCCTTAAGAGGTTTAGAGAACCCAAAGGTCACAACACAGATGCAGCGTCACATTTCTTCCCTCTGCTACAAACATCCTGCTGCACACTGAGCCTGTAGACGTCAAAACTTGACTTTTAAATGACTCGTTAAGCTCTCTGTCGCACCAACAGGGATTTCTCACTGACTTCTGCATCAAGGGCAGCGCCTAACAGCGAGGGTTGAACTTGTTTACATGCAGTAACAAAGAAATGAATGTTCTCCTTTTATCAGTCTGTGTTAAGTGATGAATTCAAACTAAAATATCTTCATAGTTATGAATGCAGCAGACCGTCCTCTAAAACATGTCCCTATAGGTTGTTTCTACAAGCAGCTTATTATGACTCATATTTACATTTATTGTAGGCGGCGCCCTCTAGTGGCCGCAGCAAGCCTCAACGAACTGCATCAGGCTTTAAAGCTAAATTTATATAGTGGTCAAAAGTGGAATTACATCGTCTGGGTCCGTCCCATGATGCCATGGGGCCACAAAAGACTTTTTCCTGTAGACATTGTGAAAGAGTCGTCTGTACATCAATGGATAAATAGATACCTGTTTTTTTTTGTTGTTGTTGTTGTTGTTTTTGCATCAAAACTGCCATGAAATGACTTGTTTCACTATCAGGATTTGATCCAGTTGGTCCAACAACATTTTGAAAGTCAAGAAGAGCCGCACAAGTCACTTGTGCATTTGCCCTGTTGGCCCCACAATGCGGAAGATCTGGGTAATTTTATATCACAGAAATAGAGCTTTTTTGGCTTTATGCGCCACTGAGCAACTTTCATGGGAATGAATGGGGGCCATTTTACGTATTTACGTATTTCAAGTCTGTGGTGGCTGTTCATGTCCTGTGTGAGACCAAAAGTCAACGTTAGGTTATTGAACTTACGTAATGTACTCAAATCTTGTCTCGTACATAAGGTAAGTTAAATACTTAATAAATACTTAACGCTTCAGAAATATACTCCGACATATTTCTGAAGCTCTGACACATTACCAGTGGATAGACTAGCAGATTGAGGGACAATGAGATTTACGCTCGCAGTTGAAAAATCTCAAATAAATCCAAACAAGAAAGAATCTGTTTCACTGAGCTAAAACACAACAGATCCCTGAGGCGTTGGGAACACGTGCACACTGCAATGGCGTCGCTCTGGCGCTTGAACGCACCTGCCACGCATCTACATTGAAAACTGAATTTGAGGGCACAAAAAACGCGGCATGGTGTGCAGCCCCTTAAACATGTGTTGAATGTTCGTATGTGTCACAAGTAGTTGAAAGGAAAAGTTAATAGGTGAAAGGTACTAACAAGAAATGATCAGTGACGAGGTGTTCAGTTACAAAGAGGAAGTTAATCGCCTCTGCACAGCCAACTGGAACTGTTGATTCTCTGTAATCATCCAACATTAATGAGAGTTATTCTGTTCAAGAGTCGTGGTTGTTCAGGTGACAAGTTGTGACGACATCTTGGAGGAATAAATAAAAAGTTTTATTTCCCAGTTAAGCAAATATAAATGTCAGACTTTGAGCTTGAATTAAAAAGAATGAGACGTCTCTTAAAATCAAAAGGAGGTAACTAATTTAATATCCTACACTAAATTCCTCTGTACTCTAAACAGACGGCAGTTACTTCTTCCTGCACTGCAGCGTCGCCCAAAAATCTGCAGCCGCTGAAACGTTCAATAACCAGAAATCAAAGGTTTTACAGCTGCTCCGCTTTCCAATAACACCAGTACACAAGAGGCTCGACATGTCGCCTGATATCACGTGTATGTGTGTGTGTGTGTGTGTGTGTGTGAACCGTGTGAGGAACAGTTTTCATTATTGAAGTGACAAAAAGCAGTTGGAGATTTTATGTTGGTCAGAGTGGAAACGACCCCCGCTGGTCCTTTAACGCCGCGGTCACAGAGTGACGAGCTGCTGCGGTCGAGGCCACCGGCTCAGACCGGATCTTTGTATCTCAGCAGGAACGTGGTGTTTTTTAATTGCTCTGCTAGTGATTTTTTTATAAGTTAATGAACTGAATCTGGTGGTAGCAACAGCAAAAATGCAGTTTGACCAGGACTGGATGTTCTTTTTAGGTTTGAGCTTATTTCAGAGTTTAACATTGTTGTGGATGGTACCAACAGAAGCGCTCCTTAACAACAGTTTTACATTCAATAACAAAATTTTGGCCATGATTCATTTTGACATGAACACGTAATCTAGGAAATATTTTGAAAAGGAACCTTTAAATGAGTTTTCATGCCTTGGTGCTGTCGATAGCTGAGGCCGGAGGCGTGATGTTTTCAGGTTGTACAACATATTTACGTACTCACATACGTAAACGCAGCATCTCAAGAACGCTTTGAGGGAATGTTTTTTAAACTTTGCACAAGTGTCCACTTTGACTCAGTGATGAACTGATTAGATTTTAGTGTTCAAAGGACAAAGTCACTGTGACCTCATCTGTCTCGCCCTAGTGAACACAATAGCTCAAGAACAGCTCAAGGGAATTTTTTCAAATTTTACACGAACGTCCACTTGGAATTAAGATGAACGTATTTCATTGATTGTCTCAGACGGTTAACATCCCCTCCATGTTGAGTGTCAGATGTTTCCATCAGGGCGGAGGTTTTGCCTTTTCTAAATGTAGCAGTAAGCGTTACAGATCGTCTGTTGTCCCGTCTGCTGTCGCTTTTCTTAACCAGCAGTGACCACTAATTGTCCATGATTTACCCCTGACAGTGTGTGAGACTGATTCTGTGTGTTTAGTAGTTTACTGTGTATCCCAAATTGCCCCCCTGGGGGACATTAAAGTTTTACCTCACCTTACCCTACATTTTGGTGGTCAAAGCTCAAGGTCACCAAGGCCTTGCAGCTGTCTCATTTTCATCAGTGTAATTTCTCAAGAACACTTTGAGGGAATTACTTAAAATTTGGCACAGACGTCCTCTTGGGCACAAGGATGAAGTGATGAAATGATGACATTTAATATCAAAAAGGTCAAAGGCTGACTTCACTGTGACATCATGATGTTGAGATATTGAATTGGTGACACTAATCTTGAAACTGTGCTGATTGTATAGATGTTCTGTGAAGCATCCATGTTTGTTCAGACATGGATGTAAATAATAACTGCATGGTGACTGGTGCTCCTCCTGAGAGGAGCTGCCCAGTGTGGAGCTCTGATGTTTGTTTTTTTTGTGTTTGCATTTGCACTGCCAAGAGGAACAGGAACAGACGTATTGTACGTCACTGCTCCGTCACTTTCACTGTGATGAGTCAAAATGATCAAAATGATTAGTATTTACACCGTCACATATTTGCTCAGTAGAGTCTGGACTTTACTGTCGGCCCATTGGTCTGTGTGTGTGTCCTCTTTTTCGTCACGAGCTCTTGTTTCTGTTTTGTGCTGTCTGTGGTTTATATGGCCAACAGGTTTTCAAAAAATGCCGGTTGTATTCCAGAACGTGTCATAATGACAAATGCTGGTTCAGCCAGTTTGCATCAAATCAAACCGGTTGGGACCAGATGGGACCAGCAGAACCAAAACCTGACCAAACTTTTTACAAGTTATTACTGTTGGAAAATCAGATGAACATAACACGAAGTGACAAATCACAATTTAAACCTCTTTAATCTAACCACTGAGTAGGCTGCAGAGGTGAAGTAAAATACCTCAACATTAGTATGTACTTGAATAAACACCTCTCACACACATCTGACGTCACTCAGATCGTCAGCTTGCTCCTAAATACTCGCTGTGTACCTCACTGTGATACTCAGAGTAATAAAGCAGCTTCAGTACATTACTGAGGGACTGAGGGCGTCATTACGGCGTCTGCAGGGAGCACACACACCATCAGGCTCATCAGTGTTTACATCCCTTCATTAGCGTCAGGACATGACAGAGGTGAACCCAGGGTCGAATTGATTTCCTGTCCTCCGTCTTTCCTCCACAAACAGCAAACTGTTCAGCTCTGCAGAGTCCATCTTGTCCTCGTCTGTCTTTAATGCGTATATGTGTGTGTGTGTTTTCTATTTTTAGCTATCGGGGTGCAGATGTCCTTGGATTGGCTGGAAAAGAGGTTCTGGGCCATTGCCAAGCAGGTGATCAGAGGACGCACTCTCACACATGATGGCTGATGTCACTAAAGAGGACACTGACACCAACCTGAACCTTAACTGATAACAGACACTTATCCCTCCAACACTGACCTCAGTCTGACCTCAGTCACACAAAGTTTCAGCGTTTCTCACCAAAACTCATCGTGTGTTTTCTTCTGATCTAACAAACACGTTAAATGTTCTTCTCTCCTCCATAAAACATTTTGAAACCTGCATTCTTTACGCACATTTTATTTATTTTCTAGCTGTCTTTTTCACCGTCTTTCACTGCTGTGTTTCTGGGTGCGCTCTGCAGCCCCCTTAAAGTATTGCGTTAGAAAAGCTGTATGGACACTACAGGTCGATCGATGGTGGATTTTAAATGCCCAGACACACCACGACCTCGCGTCGCCTGTGCCTCAGCTGAAAAGTTGTACCGCAAAAATTGTTCTGCACCTGCATGAGCGGAAATAACTCTTCACACCAGCAGATGGCAGTAGTCTGAATTTGTCATTCAAATAGGAAAAACCAGACGACCATCATGATGCTAGTTAGCCAGTTAGCACATTAACAACACAGTCCAGTGTTTAAAGAACAGAGTGTATTTGCTGTGCGCCAGTGAACAATAACACAAACCATCAGGAAACATTTCTGCTGAAGAGCTCAGTGACTTAAGAAAACTTTTCTTTCTTTATGTAGCAAGTTTGTTTTGGTCTCACTCCCTCTCGACTTTAGCTGTTTGTTTCCTCACTTTCCTTTTTCTTATTGTGCGCCGAGCTGAACGGCCAACAGGCTGCGCCAACTCTGATTCAACATACTCAACTGGCCAAAAAACACAGACAAGGGCTGACTAGTAAATGGTGCGAGGCACACCGCCATCTTTAACATTACAATTATTAACTTACTGTTAATGAAAGCATCTACATCCTAAAGTAAAACAATGGCCAAAATGACAATGAAAAAAGGGTCTAAGTGACTAATGGGAAAGACTATTAATGAAACTGGTCCAGTATTGAGAGCGAGCGCTGCAGCCACAGTAGTGAAACTACAAATGTAACCCCGACAGGCAGTTGTTCAACATCCGTTTATGTCCAATAAAAGTGTTTGGTTTTGCCACAGACAGGCGCAAAGTTTTATTCTACGTGTCTGCTAACTTACAGAAAAGACCCTACAGAGGAAGGGAACATTTTCCGTACCTTTTGCTGATTTGTGTCCAAGTCTCGCTCAAGGGGAAGTCTCGTTCTAAAATCTCGCAGACTTTTCCACATTGTCAAAATCAGCTAAATATTCAGCCGTGACGTTTAAAATCACTTTCTGTACTCCAGCACAACAGAATCTCCCCAGCACTCCCTTTCCAACTTTCACTAATGTTTCCCACTGTTGTTTTTGATCACAGTAACAAACAAACAGACCAGTGAAAGATAAGAAACGTTTCATTTGTCTGTAGGATCCTTTCAGTAATGTTGTCAGACAGTTCTAAAAACAATCTGAGCCTGTCAGTGGCAAAAATAAACACTCTTGATAGAGGTAAATTGACGGTGCATAATTGTAGACTGGGGTCATAAACTCTGTCCCCAGTCGACCCTGTTGCATCCAGATGCTCCGTCACACCAGTATATGTAGTTTAGTGACCAGAGTTCAACTAAAATCAGCTTTGACCCCAGAATACACTGAGCTCTACACAACAGGTGTCCACTGGGATTCTAATATTAACAAGAGGCAAACGTTATGGTCGCAGCAGTTTGACTGTTGAAAAGAAAAATGGAGTTAGGTTGTTAAGTTGTGAGTTAAATTGGGAGCATAGAGATGCAGTCAGGCAGAAGTCTACCAGTTGGCGACTGAGCTCGCAGATACTAAGTGTGTCATCAAATTTTAAGCAACACTAAGTTTTCCAAGGACAAAGAAATTATTATTACTGTGTGACCATCCAATAATAATCCTCTGGATTCAGAGGTCATTTTTCTAATTTTCCTTTTCCTTCATTAGGGAGCAGAACCCATTAATTGTGCACATTAAGTCTCTTTGACTTTTCATATTAAGATTAAAGTGGAGTGTGAAGAGAATGGGATGTAAAACAGCTGATTTGACCCTTTAGAGACCAAAGTAGAGATGAGTGTTTCTCATGCTCCTCATTCAGCAACATTTTTATTGTTTAAGTGGCCTCTTTTCTGATCTTTACAGTTAAAGAAGCAGTGTGTAGGATTTACTGGAATCTAGCGAAGAGGTTTGCAAACAGCTGAAACTTCTCCTGGTTTATTCAGGAGGTTTTTACTGGGAGCTGAATTATCCACACAGCTCTTTGTGTCTCTAAAGCAAACGGAGCAGGTGTTTCACATCAGTATGAACACTAACTGTTTTTCTAATCTGTGGTCATGAGCTTTGGGTAGTGACCGAAAGAATAAGATCGCGGACACCAGTGGCTGAAACGAGTTCCTCCGTAGCGTGGCTGGACAGGAGTAGAGCCGCTGCTCCTTCGCAATGAAAGGGGTCAGTGGAGGTGGTTCAGGCATCTGATCAGGGTGTTACCTCCCTTTAGAGGTTTCCAGGCACGTCCAACTGGTACGAGGCCTCGAGACAGACCCAGAACACCCTGGAAGCATTATAGATCTCATCTGGCCTGGGAACTGGAAAGGGTCACTGGGAAGATGGATATCTGAAGTACTTGCTCAGCCTGCTGCCCCTGTGACCCGGCCCCTGTGACCCGGCCCCTGTGACCCGGCCCCAGATAAGCAGATGAATGGATGGATGTTTTGTCAACGCTCTCGCTGCGGAGCGGCTGCCAACTACAGGGGCCGACATGAAAACC